>NC_080379.1:99166319-99466319 GCF_014773155.1 Arachis stenosperma | reverse complement strand
GATCCATTCTTCATGCAAGGTGAATTCTTGTTGTACGGATGGTGCACGAATTTGTGATCCGCACAACTAACCAGCAAGTGCACTGGGTCATCCAAGTAATACCTTACGTGAATAAGGGTCGATCCCACGGAGATTATTGGTTTGAAGCAATCTATGTTTATCTTATTATTCTTAGTCAGGATATTAATTAAAATTATCAGTTGAAATTATTAGATTGGAAAAATAAAAGAGAATAAAAGCGTTACTTGTTATGCAATAATGAGAAATATGTTGGAGTTTTGGAGATGCTTTGTTCTCTGAACTTCAACTCTTCCTTGAAATTCTTCTCCATACGCAAGGTCCCTTCCATGGCAAGCTCTATGTAGGGTGTCACCGTTGTCAATAGCTACTTCCCATCCTCTCAGTGAAAACGTTCCTATGCTCTGTCACAGCACGGCTAATCATCTGTCGGTTCTCAATCAGGTTGGAATGGAATCCATTGATTCTTTTGCGTCTGTCACTAACGCCCAGCTTTCAAGAGTTTGAAGCTCGTCACAGTCATTCAATCCCAGAATCCTACTCGGAATACCACAAACAAAGTTTAGACTTTCCGGATTCTCATGAATTCCGCCATCAATCCGGCTTATACCACGAAGATTCTGCGTAATGAATCTAAGAGATACTCATTCAGTCTGATGTAGAACAGAGGTGGTTGTCAGGCACACGTTCATGGATTGAAGAAGGTGATGAGTGTCACGGATCATCACCTTCTCCATAATTAAGCGCGAATGAACATCTTAGATAAGAACAAGCGTGTTTGAATGGAGAACAGAGGAATTGTATTAATTCATCGAGACGCTGCAGAGCTCCTCACCCCCAACAATGGAGTTTAGAGACTCATGCCGTCAAAAAGTATGTAATTCAGATCTGAAAATGTCATGAGGTACAAAATAAGTCTTTAAAAGTTGTTTAAATAGCAAACTAGTAACCTAGGTTTATAGAATATGAGTAAACTAAGATAATTGGTGCAGAAATCCACTTCTGGGGCCCACTTGGTGTGTGTTGGGGCTGAGATTAAAGCTATCCACGAGTAAAGGCTTTTCTTGGAGTTAAACTCCAAGTTATAACGTGTTTTGGGCGTTCAACTCCGGATCATGACGTGTTTCTGGCGTTTAACTCCAGACAGCAGCATGTACTTGGCGTTCAACGCCAAGTTACGTCGTCTATCTTCGCTCAAAGTATAGACTATTATATATTGCTGGAAAGCCCTGGATGTCTACTTTCCAACGCCGTTGAGAGCGCACCAATTGGACTTCTGTAGCTCCAGAAAATCCATTTCGAATGCAGGGAGGTCAGGATCCAACAGCATCAGCAGTCCTTTTTCAGCCTAAGTCAAATTTTTGCTCAGCTCCCTCAATTTCAGCCAGAAAATACCTGAAATCACAGAAAAATACACACACTCATAGTAAAGTCCAGAAATATGATTTTTGCCTATAAACTAATAATATTTAACTAAAAACTAATTAAAACATGCTAAAATCTACATGAAATTACCCCCAAAAAGCGTATAAAATATCAGCTCATCACAACACCAAACTTAAACTGTTGCTTGTCCCCAAGCAACTAGATAAATAAAATAGGATGAAAGAAATTAAGAAGTAATAATATCTAAGAGTTTTAAATGGAGCTCAGATTCTTATTTAGATGAGCGGGGCTTGTAGCTTTTTGTTTCTGAACAGTTTTGGCATCTCCCTTTATCCCTTGAAATTCAGAATGATTGGCATCCATAGGAACTCAGAATTCAGATAGTATTATTGATTCTCCTAGTGTAGTATGTTGATTCTTGAACACAGTTATTTTATGAGTCTTGGCTGTGGCCCTAAGCATTTTGTTTTCCAGTATTACCACCAGATACATAAATGCCACAGACACATGACTAGGTGAACCCTTTCAGATTGTGACTCAGCTTTGCTAGAGTCCCCAGTCAGAGGTGTCCAGAGCTCTTGAGCACACTCTTTTTGCCTTGGATCACGACTTTAACCACTCAGTCTCAAGTTTGTAACTTGGACCTGCATGCCACAAGCACATGGTTAGGGACAGCTTGGTTTAGCCGCTTAGGCCTGGAACTATTTCCTTAGGCCCTCCTATCCACTGATGCTCAAAGCCTTGGATCCTTTTTACCCTTGCCTTTTGGTTTTAAGGGCTATTGGCTTTTTCTACTGCTCCTTTTTCTTTTGACTGCTTTTTCTTGCTTCAAGAATCAATTTCATGATTTTTCAGATCATCAATAATATTTTTCGTGTTCCTCATTCTTTCAGGAGCCAATATTCATAAAATTCAAGATCAAAATCATGCACTGTTCAAGCATTCATTCAGAGAACAAAAAGTATTGCCACCACATATAGTCAATTATAATTTTTATTATTAAGAACTCGAAAAAGAAAAATTACTTCTTTATTCTAATTATCTACTATTTTATTCATGCCTGATGATGATGAGAAAAATAAATTATAACTTAATTGGGAATAAAACCAGAATAGATATACTAATTACTACTCCTATATAACTTCTAAGGTAAAATCCTATACTAATACTATCACAGAGTTAAAGCTAGAATTAGAACTTAACAACCTGTATTTTGGGAAGTGGATGTTCCTCTAGTCTGTGGGGTGCCTTCAAGAATTAATTTCTGACACTTCAGCTCCCTTAAGTTCACATCCTTGCTCTTCCTGTTCCCTTAGGTGCCATGATCTTGATGAGTTTTAGCTCAGTGATCATGGCAAATCACACCAAACTTAGATGTTTGCTTGTCCTCAAGCAAAATAAAGGATAGAAGAGGAATAGAGGGAAAGGCAATTTCGAAATCAAAAGATATGATGAGTTGAAAAAGATTTGAAAAAGATTTTAAAAAGATAATTGAGTTTTGAAAACAAACTTAAAAGAGTTGGATTGGATTGGAAAACAGTTTGTCTTTATGGATTAAGATATATTTGATATTTTTGAAAAAAGGATTTTAGAAATTAGGGTTCTTAAAAAACTAATTAGATGTTCAAGAATGACATTTTGAAACATGTTTAAGCAAGAAATCATGAATTGAAACATAAAAATTTAGAAAAATTGTGAAGAAAAACGAATTTTACCTCCTCCCCACCATCCTGGCGTTAAACGCCCAAACGATGCATGTTTTGGGCGTTTAACGCCCAAATGCTGCTTCTCCTGGGCGTTCAACGCCCAGCTGATGCTTCTTTCTGGCGTTGAACGCCAGGAAGTCCTTTGTCACTGGGCATTTTTTCTGAACGCCCAGGATGCTAATAGTCTGGCGTTAAACGCCCAGAAGGTGCTTCTTTCTGGCGTTCAACGCCCAGAAGATGCTCCTTTCTGGCGTTTAACGCCCAGATGGCTACCCTTACTGGCGTTGAACGCCCAGTGGGTGCTTCTTTTGGGCGTTCAACGCCCAAAATGTTTCTTACTGGCTTTTTCACGCCAGTGAGCTTCCAAATTTCCCTGTAACTCTGTGAATTCAATCAATTGCTATTTTAACCCTTTGAAGATACTTGGACCCAAACCTGTAAAAAAAGGAAATTTATTTAATTAGTGAATAAACTTTGTAAATGGCTGGGTTGCCTCCCAGCAAGCGCTTCTTTATTGTCTTTAGCTGGACTACCACTGAGCTCTAATCAAGTCTCAGTTTTGAGCATTCGTGCTCGAAGTTACTTTCAAGATAATGTTTAATTCTCTGTCCATTGATAATGAACTTTTTGTTAGAGTCATTATCCTGAAGCTCTACGTATCCATATGGTGATACACTTGTAATTACATATGGACCTCTCCACCGGAATTTTAATTTCCCGGGGAATAATTTGAGCCTAGAATTAAATAGCAGAACTTTCTGCCCCGGCTCAAAGACTCTGGATGACAATTTCTTATCATTCCATCTTTTCGCTTTCTCTTTGTATATCTTTGCATTTTCGAAAGCATTGAGTCTAAATTCCTCTAGCTTATTTAGCTGAAGTAACCGTTTTTGTCCAGCTAACTTAGCATCAAGGTTCAGGAATCTGGTTGCCCAGTAGGCCTTGTGTTCCAGTTCCACTGGCAAGTGACATGCCTTTCCACACACAAGCTGGTATGGAGAGGTCCCTATAGGGGTCTTGAATGCTGTTCTGTATGCCCACAGAGCATCATCCAAGCTCCTTGCCCAATCCCTTCTACGGTTAATTACAGTCCGTTCCAGGATTCTTTTGAGTTCTCTATTTGAGACTTCAGCTTGCCCGTTAGTCTGTGGGTGATATGGAGTAGCTACCCTGTGACTAACTCCATAACGAACCAAAGCAGAGTAAAGCTGTTTATTGCAGAAATGACTGCCCCCATCACTGATTAATACTCTAGGGGTACCAAATCTACTGAAGATGTGTTTCTGGAGGAATTTTAACACTGTTTTAGTGTCATTGGTGGGTGTTACAATAGCCTCCACCCATTTGGATACATAATCCACTGCCACCAGAATGTAAGTGTTTGAGTATGATGGTGGGAAAGGTCCCATAAAGTCAATACCCCATACATCAAACAACTCAATCTCCAAGATCCCTTGTTGAGGCATGGCATAACTGTGAGGCAGATTGCCAAATCTTTGGCAACTGTCACAATTAAGTACAAATGCTCGGGAATCTTTATAGAGAGTAGGCCAGTAGAAGCCACATTGGAGGACTCTTGTGGCTGTTCGCTCACTTCCAAAATGTCCTCCATACTGTGATCCATGGCAATGCCATAGAATCTTCTGTGCTTCTTCCTTAGGCACACATCTACGGATTACTCCGTCTGCACATCTCTTGAAGAGATATGGTTCATCCCAAAGATAGTACTTTGCATCTGTGATCAGCTTCTTTGATTGCTGTCTACTGTACTCTTTGGGTATGAATCTCACTGCCTTGTAGTTTGCGATGTCTGCAAACCATGGCACTTCCTGGATGGCAAAGAGTTGCTCATCCGGAAAGGTTTCAGAGATCTCAGTGAGAGGGAGGGACGCCCCTTCTACTGGTTCTATTCGGGACAGGTGATCTGCCACTTGATTCTCTATCCCTTTTCTGTCTCTTATTTCTATATCAAACTCTTGCAGAAGCAACACCCATCTTATAAGTCTAGGTTTTGAATCCTGCTTTGTGAGTAGATATTTAAGAGCAGCATGATCAGTATACACAATCACTTTTGATCCTACTAAATAGGATCTGAATTTGTCAATGGCGTAAACCACTGCAAGTAGCTCTTTTTCTGTGGTTGTGTAATTCTTCTGTGCGTCATTTAGAACACGGCTGGCATAGTAAATGACGTGCAGAAGCTTGTCATGCCTTTGTCCCAACACTGCACCAATGGCATGGTCACTGGCATCACACATTAATTCAAATGGTAATGTCCAGTCTGGTGCAGAGATGATTGGTGCTGTAACCAATTTAGCTTTCAGAGTCTCAAATGCTTGCAGACACTCTTTATCAAAGATAAATAGCGTGTCAGCAGCTAGCAGGTTGCTTAGAGGTTTGGCGATTTTTGAGAAATCCTTTATAAACCTCCTGTAGAATCCTGCATGCCCCAGAAAGCTTCTGATTGCCTTAACATTGGCAGGTGGTGGTAATTTTTCAATTACCTCTACCTTAGCTTGATCCACCTCTATCCCCTTGTTCGAGATTTTGTGCCCAAGGACAATTCCTTCAGTCACCATAAAGTGACACTTCTCCCAGTTTAAAACCAGGTTAGTCTCTTGGCATCTCTTTAGAACAAGTGCTAAATGGTTAAGGCAGGAGCTGAATGAGTCTCCAAACACTGAAAAGTCATCCATGAAGACTTCCAGAAATTTTTCCACCATATCAGAGAAAATTGAGAGCATGCACCTCTGAAAGGTTGCAGGTGCATTGCACAGGCCAAATGACATCCTTCTGTATGCAAATACTCCAGATGGGCATGTAAATGCCGTTTTCTCCTGATCCTGTGGATCTACTGCAATTTGATTATAACCTGAATATCCATCCAGGAAGCAGTAGTATTCATGACCTACTAGTCTTTCTAGCATCTGGTCTATGAATGGTAAAGGAAAATGATCCTTTCTGGTAGCTGTATTGAGCCTTCTGTAGTCAATACACATACGCCACCCAGTAACTGTTCTTGTAGGAACCAGTTCATTTTTTTCATTATGAACCACTGTCATGCCACCTTTCTTAGGGACGACTTGGACAGGGCTCACCCAGGGGCTATCAGAAATAGGATAAATAATCCCAGCCTCTAGTAACTTAGTGACCTCTTTCTGCACCACTTCCTTCATGGCTGGATTCAGCCGCCTTTGTGGTTGAACCACTGGCTTGGCGTCACCCTCCAGTAAGATCTTGTGCATGCATCTAGCTGGACTAATGCCCTTAAGATCACTGATGGACCACCCAAGAGCTGTCTTGTGTGTCCTTAGCACTTGAATTAGTGCTTCCTCTTCCTGTGGCTCTAAGGTAGAGCTTATGATCACAGGAAAGGTATCACCTTCTCCCAGGAATGCATATTTTAGGGAATGTGGTAATGGTTTGAGCTCGGGTTTAGGAGGTTTCTCCTCTTCCTGAGAGATTTTCAGAGGTTCTACTATTCTCTCTGACTCCTCCAGATCAGGCTGAACGTCTTTAAAGATGTCCTCTAGCTCTGATTCGAGACTCTCAGCCATATTGACCTCACTTACCAGAGAGTCAATAATATCAACACTCATGCAGTCATTTGGGGTGTCTGGATGTTGCATGGCTTTGACAACATTCAACTTGAACTCCTCCTCATTGACTCTCAAGGTTACTTCCCCTTTTTAGACGTCAATGAGGGTTCGGCCAGTTGCTAGGAAAGGTCTTCCTAGAATGAGAGTTGCACTCTTGTGCTCCTCCATTTCCAGTACCACAAAGTCAGTAGGAAAGGCAAATGGCCCAACCTTGACAATCATGTCCTCAATCACGCCTGATGGGTATTTAATGGAGCCATCAGCAAGTTGAAGACATATCCTGGTTGGTTTGATTTCTTCAGTTAAACCAAGCTTTCTGATAGTAGATGCAGGTATTAGGCTGATACTTGCCCCAAGATCACATAAAGCTTGCTTGGTACAAGTACCCTCTAATGTGCATGGTATCATAAAGCTCCCAGGATCTTTAAGCTTCTCAGGTAAGCTTTTCAGAATGACTGCACTGCATTCTTCAGTGAGGTAAATTTTTTCAGTTTCCCTCCAATCCTTCTTATGACTTAAGATCTCTTTCATGAACTTAGCATAAGATGGTATTTGCTCAAGTGCTTCTGCAAACGGAATCTTTATTTCAAGAGTCCTGAGATAGTCTGCAAAGCGGGCAAATTGCTTATCCTGTTCCCTTGGCGGAGTTTTTGAGGATAAGGCATTTTGGCTTTGTATTCCTCAATCTTAGTTGTTGCAGGTTTATTACCTACAGAAGTGGATTGGGAAGCCTTTTTAGAAGGGTTGTCATCAGCACTTGTATGTGACTGATCCCCCACTGGCATTTGAATGCCAGGGGTGGAAGCTGGAGTGGCGTTAGAGGCCACCTCCTTGTTTGTTACTGGCGTTTGAACGCCAGAACCATGCTCCCTTTGGGCGTTCAACGCCGGATTCATGCTTGTTTCTGGCGTTGAACGCCAGGAATGAGCATGGTCTGGGCGTTCAGCGCCAGCTTTATTCCTCTCTGGGCTCTGACTGTCCTCAGAGGGATTTTGATTAGCCATTTGTTCATTTCTTGGTTTCCTGCTGCTTTGAAGTGAGGTATTTAATGTTTTCCCACTTCTTAATTGAACTGCTTGACATTCTTCTGCTATTTGTTTTGACAGTTGCTTTTCTGTCTGCTTTAATTGTACTTCCATATTCCTGTTAGCCATTCTTGTTTCCTGTAATATTTCCTTGAATTCGGCTAGCTACTGAGTTAGAAAGTCTAATTGCTGATTGAATTCATTAGCCTGATCCACCGGACTGAGCTCAGCAGTTACTGTTTTAGCTTCTTCTTTCATGGAAGATTCACTGCTTAGGTACAGATGTTGATTCCTGGCAACTGTATCAATAAGCTCTTGAGCTTCTTCAATTATTTTTCTCATATGTATAGATCCACCAGCTGAGTGGTCTAGAGAAATCTGAGCTTTTTCTGTAAGCCCATAGTAGAAGATGTCTAATTGCACCCATTCTGAAAACATTTCAGAGGGGCATTTTCTTAGCATCTCTCTGTATCTCTCCCAGGCATCATAAAGAGATTCATTATCTCCTTGTTTGAAGCCTTGGATGCTTAGCCTTAGCTGTGTCATCCGTTTTGGAGGGAAATAGTGATTCAGGAATTTTTCGGATAGCTGCTTCCATGTTTTTATGCTGTTCTTAGGCTGGTTATTTAACCACCTCTTAGCTTGATCTTTTACAGCAAATGGAAACAGTAATAATCTGTAGACATCCTGATCCACTTCCTTATCATGTACTGTGTCAGCAATTTGCAAAAATTGTGCCAGAAACTCTGTAGGTTCTTCATGTGGAAGACCAGAATACTGACAGTTTTGCTGCACCATGATAATGAGCTGAGGATTCAACTCAAAGCTACTAACTCCAATGGAGGGTATACAGATACTACTCCCATATGAAGCAGTAGTGGGGTTAGCATATGACCCCAGAATCCTCCTGGACTGTTCATTCCTACTTACTTTCATGATGGAATACAAGGGATAATATATATGTTGATTTTTTTTTCTTATTATTTTTTTTAAAATAAAATAAAAAAACGAAATAAATAAAAGAAATTGAAAATATTTTGAAATTAAAATTTAAATTTTTATATAAAATTTTCGAAAAATGAAGTTCAAAATTAGTTAGAAAATATAATTTTTTTTGAATTTTGAATTTTGTGATGAAAGAGAAAAACACACAAAAGACACAAGACTTAAAATTTTTAGATCTAATGCTCCTTATTTTCGAAAATTTTTGGAGGGAAAACACCAAGGAACACCAAACTTAAAAATTTTAAGATCAAGACACAAGAAAAACTCAAGAACACCTTGAAGATTCACAAGAACACCAAGAACAAAAGGAAGAACACCAAACTTAAGATTTTTAGAAAACTTTAATAAAATTTTCGAAAATTATAAAAAGATTAACAAGAAAACACCAAACTTAAAGTTTGGCACAAGATTCAATCAAAGAAAAATTATTTTTGAAAAAGATTCCAAAGCGTATACCCAATTATCAAGAATATAAACCAATACTCTAGCCAATTGGGAGTAAATGTAACACTTGTTCTGAATATTCCAATTAATGCTTTAAAAAGAACACAAGTGAAACAAGAAAAGACACAAAGCAAGAAAAAAAACTCAAGATCAACAAGAAAGATAAACAAGAACAACTTGAAGATCAAGGAAAAACAAGAACATGCAATTCGAAAAAAAAATAAAGAGACAAGGAAAAGCATGTAATTGACACCAACTTAGAACAAGACACTAGACTCACGAAAAATTGACAATTAATTAAGAAAAATAATAAATTTTGAAAAGAAATTTTTGAAAAGAAACTATCCTATCAAGATTTAATGACTCTATAACAATAAAAATAAATTATTCCTAATCTAAGAAATTACATAAGCCTTCAATTGTTCAAACTCGAATAATCCCCGGCAACAGCGCCAAAAACTTGGTGCACGAATTTGTGATCCGCACAACTAACCAGCAAGTGCACTGGGTCATCCAAGTAATACCTTACGTGAGTAAGGGTCGATCCCACGGAGATTATTGGTTTGAAGCAATCTATGTTTATATTATTATTCTTAGTCAGGATATTAATTAAAATTATCAGTTGAAATTATTAGATTGGAAAAATAAAAGAGAATAAAAGCGTTACTTGTTATGCAGTAATGAGAAATATATTGGAGTTTTGGAGATGCTTTGTTCTCTGAACTTCAACTCTTCCTTGAAATCCTTCTCCATACGCAAGGTCCCTTCCATGGCAAGCTCTATGTAGGGTGTCACCGTTGTCAATGGCTACTTCCCATCCTCTCAGTGAAAACGTTCCTATGCTCTGTCACAGCACGGCTAATCATCTGTCGGTTCTCAATCAGGTTGAAGCTCGTCACAGTCATTCAATCCCAGAATCCTACTCGGAATACCACAGACAAGGTTTAGACTTTCCGGATTCTCATGAATGCCGCCATCAATCCGGCTTATACCACGAAGATTCTGCGTAATGAATCTAAGAGATACTCATTCAGTCTGATGTAGAACGGAGGTGGTTGTCAGGCACACGTTCATGGATTGAGGAAGGTGATGAGTGTCACGGATCATCACCTTCTCCATAATTAAGCGCGAATGAACATCTTAGATAAGAACAAGCGTGTTTGAATGGAGAACAGAGGAATTGTATTAATTCATCGAGACGCTGCAGAGCTCCTCACCCCCAACAATGGAGTTTAGAGACTCATGCCGTCAAAAAGTATGTAATTCAGATCTGAAAATGTCATGAGGTACAAAATAAGTCTTTAAAAGTTGTTTAAATAGCAAACTAGTAACCTAGGTTTACAGAATATGAGTAAACTAAGATAATTGGTGCAGAAATCCACTTTTGGGGCCCACTTGGTGTGTGCTGGGGCTGAGATTAAAGCTATCCACGAGTAGAGGCTTTTCTTGGAGTTAAACTCCAAGTTATAACGTGTTTTGGGCGTTCAACTCCGGATCATGACGTGTTTCTGGCGTTTAACTCCAGACAGCAGCATGTACTTGGCGTTCAACGCCAAGTTACGTCGTCTATCTTCGCTTAAAGTATGGACTATCATATATTGCTGGAAATCCCTGGATGTCTACTTTCCAACGCCGTTGAGAACGCACCAATTGGACTCCTGTAGCTCCAGAAAATCAATTTCGAATGCAGAGAGGTCAGGATCCAACAGCATCAGCAGTCCTTTTTCAGCCTAAGTCAGATTTTTGCTCAGCTTCCTCAATTTCAGCCAGAAAATACCTGAAATCACAGAAAAATACACACACTCATAGTAAAGTCCAGAAATATGATTTTTGCCTAAAAACTAATAATATTTAACTAAAAACTAATTAAAACATGCTAAAATCTACATGAAATTACCCCCAAAAAGCGTATAAAATATCCGCTCTTCAACGGACCACATGGACCATGTACCATGTAATTTTGAACAGCTCCATGTAGATTTGGCCTTTCATTTTCATAAGGAATCACAGTTGTTATATATTTGTCTATGTCATCTGGTGTTTATGGCTTGAACTCGTTACTCAAGAATAAAAGGATATGTGTATGTGGAAGCCCTCTCTTTTGAAACTCTATAGTGCAAACATCTGAAAATTGAAAAAGACAAATGAGCAAAACATTACAACATAAGATTTTAATAAGATGTTGCATAAATGCAAACTTATTACATCCCAAAATTTTATAAAAGATTTTTTTCTCTTTTAGGTCATCAATCAAACCATCAAGCTTAATTTTGAAAACTCAACACAATATATCAGGGCGGTCTTCTGCCTTAAATCCAATGGGAGTCAATTCTCTTTTTATCTCATCCCATTCAAGGTTACAGACATTTGTATTTATCAACCCTCAACTGTGGTTGTTTACACCTAAAGAATTTTAACATCTCTAATTCCATCATTGTGTAAGCATCTACCAGAAACTGTTGGAATAATCTATTTGATATCAGATTTAACTGAGATTCTTCCGTCCTTTTTTGTAGTAGAAAAGCAAAGAATTATCGCAAAGTGATTGTTTTATTTTTCTTTGTAGTCTCAACGGAGATAGAATATGATATTGCAATACCCAAACGAAATCCATCCTCTACATACGGAAATAACAATGGATATTGCAAGGCTAAATAAGATGAGTGAAAAACATCAATCCATTGGAGCTTTCTTGTTTGACTCTCTACAATAATATCTCTATCTTTGCTTAGTTGTTCGACATCGCCAACAATCAATGCAGCCACTTCAGATGCAGATGGCAAGTTGTATGCCCTACCATCTGTAGTCCTTTTACTAATCAACTTAAACTTTATGTTTGTGCAATTTTCTTGTTGGTACCTATCTCTTGCATAGCAAAAACTCTTTGCCAAACTATTATATTTGTCTAGCATGTTTCTTAATATTGCCACAATTTTTCTATCCCGCTCATTTATAGCTTCATTGGAACTGCACAAAAAATAAAAAACACAATAAAATTTATGTTATTTTCTCTCATAGATAAAAAAATAACTAAAATGTTTGACTGGTTGCATGAAAATTACCAAAGTGTGCCTATCTAATTATCAATTTCATTTTCTGTCTCATGGATATATAGCTGGGCAAATGTTGGTTGCAAACTATCTGGAGGAAGTAAGCTACCAATGCTATGGTAGTTTTGACTGCCAAGCTTAAAAATTGGAGGAGCAGTCTCATTGTTCACCCCACGGTCAATTTTTTCGGCCATTGATGCAAAACAAAACATTGAATTAAACGTCCTTATATTTTTTAGAAAATGAATACTTCTTTGATCTCCTCCATTATCAAGCTGAATGAGCTCATCAGAAGGCACATAAAGTAGAGGAAGCTCGATCTTTCATTCCATACAACATAATAAAAACTTTGGTTGATGTGACCTTTTGGGTTTAGCAATCCTTTCTTCAGACCACATCCATGCTTTACAGTGTTGACATTGATAAATAGGATTTCTTATATCCCACACATCAATCGAATGAACTCTCTTTAGATACTCAGTTGTCATACCGATGCAATTTAGTCCATGATGTACACAAAGATGCAAATAAATATACAGATAAATTTTTACATACCGTCTAAAGTTTCTGAGAATGGTATAAAATTATCTAATATATCCACATCCAACATTGAATCATCATAACCATTCAAAACTACAATCAATAAAAATTATAAATAGTACAAACATATATATTGATGTATTACTAATAATTCATATCTCTTGCAAACTACTAACTTAAATTCTTGATATAATGAAAAATTACCTTCATAATCAACAAAAGGATCAATATTTTGGCCACTTTGTGTGTCACCGCTTGGTGGGTGCATCTTAACAGTCGATAAGTTTACATCTTCATAAAGTTGTGCCAAATTAATAGCCATCGAAGCAACAACAGAAGAAGATTGTCTCCTTTGCATCTCATTTATAGTAGAATTTCTTTACAAAAAGTTTAATTTTATTCAATTAAACATTAGACACTATAAAAAAGAAAATAATATAATAATGATAATCATCTTTTCTAAATTACCTTTCTGTTAGGCACGATCTTTGGGACCGTAGTGTGACGGAAGCTAATTTTACGGAACGACTTTCTTTAGATTATTAGTGGGTCCTTGTACACTGGAATATGCTAGAATTGTAATAAATCAATTTTATATAAATGATTTCCGATGAAGTATACTTTTTTTTTTAATATTGGTGCATGAATCATTTGGTAATAATTAATTATACGTACTATTTGTTAACACGGATAGTGGAGTTCTTGTCCATGAGGGATCCGTTGGTAGAGTTCAAAATTTAGATCTTATCTCTGATGTAGAAGGTCTTACATAAGTAGGAAGAGTATTTTCTTGTCCAATTTCATACGACGCACAGTGTACACTATACATAGATAGTTGCTTCCCTATGAATGAGTATTAATGAGAAATATATAGAAAATTTTTGTCATTAAACTAATATAAATTAAATTTAGATAAATATGAGTAAATTACAGTAAGAAAAATGTCATTTTTATCTCTATTTGATTGTAAACTGATAATATTAGATGAGGTACCAGTTTCTTGACACATTATTTTTTTGACTTGTAGTAATATGTTGAACATTTTTATGTACGTCGAAATTTGTATTATTGTTGTTCTTCGACACTGTTAAGTCAAGAAAAATAAATGAAATACAAATAATAATTATTCAATTAACTAATCTCGTACTTGATTTTATATAATTTTAGTAGTATACTTTCGTAGTTAAAAAAATGTAATGGTTTAGTTTTATTGAATTATTTTTAAAATTATTAAACCAAATCAATGATTATCTATATCATATTATTTAAAATATATCAAGACATGACTTAAAAATAAATATAATACAATTTAAATAATAAATAAAACACTAAATTTAAATATAATTTTAAAATTACAATTTATTTAAATCGAATTAAATCGGCTAAACAAAAGCATCAAAATTTATATTTTCCCAGTTATTATAGAGTTTTATGTATTGATTTAGATTAAATAGTATATAATTTTAAATTATGATTGAGTATATCTTAAATAATATTAAATAATTAATTAACTTAAATAATATCTGAAGATTTGAAGATTGCATAGTTTTAATGTAATTTATAGCTTATTAAATATGAATTAAAAAATTTATAAAGATGAATAGTTATTACATTTGTTTAATCACTAAATTAAAATATTTCAAAAATTATGTATAGTATAAACTATTTAGCTAATATTCTCAGCAATGATAATAGCTTAAATTGCATTTCTCATAAAAAAAAAAGGATAAATTCAAAAAATTTCACAAAGAACACTTACCAGAAGCACAAAAAAAGCAAACTCATTATCATCAAGTCTTTTTCGTTTTCTTGCCAAAATTATCTTTCGTCTTAACCTGCAATCTTGGATTGTGTGATTGGAATAAGATACATTATCGTTGTTAAGTCACTTATCTATAATGTACTTCTCCCGCAACAATGAGCTACGAATACAAATTTTAAAATTTTAATACAAATCTTGAAGTTCAATTTTAAATCTCCATTAACTTACAATACTGACTGATTATGTATTGATTAATTTATGAGGTATCATTTTCTACTTAAAAAGTAAAAAACTTAATTTTTAAATATGTAAAAATATATTAACAATGACTTTTAATTCACAAATCAATCATCTAATTAAAAAGAGTATATATATATAAGCCAAACCAATTTAAATATAGCTGTCTTAACCAATTTATGATGAAAAGATTATGTTTTCTTGCAGAAAAATACAGAATTAAGTTTTGTTCTTGTTTTGTTTTTAAATGAATAGTCCCAAGAAAAGCTACTGAGGTTGAAATTATAACAACTATGAGGGTGAGGATCATACAAATGTGGAATTAAGTGTATGAAAATAGAGAAACAATTATGTGTATGAATAAAATTAGAAGTACCTGCTCATCCATCAACACCATTTCAACGGAGCTAATGGATTTGAGGTCTTTGAATTTCGGTAAAGACCAAAGTCTGATTACTCGGATATGAATCTTTTAACATTCTTTTGGTGGTACACTTATCTCCAACAAATCATATTGCCTAATCTTTTTTTCTCTAGTGAAAAAAATAAAAGCAAACGTAAATTCTAGCAAGTACGTATGGTAAGATTGTAGGACCACACTTTTTAGGCTTTTATAGCAACTATGAAGAGGTATAATTTTGGGTAAATCATTTTTAAAATTAGAGTGCATCAAAAATCACATATCCTTGATAATCCAAAAGAAGAAAAAAATCTGTATTAATGATTTAAAAAACGAAAAAAGATTTGAGTTGAAAATAAAACACTTATTCTACATCATAAATACTGCCAAATCAAAATGTACAGAGTAAAAAAAGGGGTATGAAAACAAGATTTAAATCCATGCCTTCCTTGCACCAGCTCACCTCCATCAGTTACAGATTGGGAGCGTTCTGGTGCGACGACGATCTGAACGATAACAACATCAATGAAAGTCTCCTTTTGCCAGTCTGCTATCTAACCTCTTTGGTCACATTAGCATCTCCGATCGTCGTCGATGTAACACCCTAACTACCAAAGCTCACGCTTCCGACTGCGCAACTCTGATAGCTTAGACATTACGACGACACTTATACTATTTAATACTAAAGTATGAGCCTGTTTAAAATTTTTACCGCAATATCCCTCCCAAGATACTACATTCAATAACGTACATCCATAGATACCATACAACTTACAAAACTCGTCACGAGGACATCCATATATATATATATATATATATATATATATATATATATATATATATATATATATATATATATATATATATATATTACAAACATTAATCAATACAATTCCTATCCCTCTTACAGAATATATCAAGATAAAGGCGAGGGTACAAAAATAATAATCTAAAGGAATACAGAGCATCTCAATAACAGATAAATAAACTCTTCGTGATTTCTGCGCCCATATCCTGAAAGGGAAAAAATGTAAGGGGGTGAAAACATCATCCTCGAAAGGGTTCTCAGTATAGAATTTTTGGGAATTACTGTAATAGAATATGTGAAGATAACCGCACCAGTGATTAATAACCGTCTTATGCCTCTTTTCAAAAACAACGGTTTACAATAAAAGTAAAGTCGGAAATCTTTTCCAAAAAAAAGAACCGTTCGATTCTCAAAAACTCAAAAGCCTTTCAAAAAGGTTTAACCATGCTGAACCAAATTAGCATTTCATACTTTTCCAAACCAAAAATACAAACCGGAACCAATCATCGGTCCATCTCATTTCAACCACGGCCCTATGCCCAAACAATCCAACCATCAACCAATCACCACAATCCAACAGAGTCCCAGATGCAAACACAGATAGGAAGTTCAAGCACAAACAAATAGTTACAGCAAGTAGAATAATTAGCAGTTAATCACAAAGGAAAACCAAGTACAGTATGCACACCCAAACAATGTCACATAGATGCAAATGATGTATGCTTGTCCCTAGTGGCTGATGATATCATCTGTCGGTTATAGAGCCAACCCGACAAGTCCTGGTAGCTAACCATTGGACTGTCCCTCTCTCGTGTATCCCCAACTTGAGGTATACTCAATATAAACTTGATCATAATTATGATCCATATCTATCACCCTCACTGGTGAATATTTATGGGGGAGAGCACATCCGGGGCTTTCACAGTGCCCGGCCACCCTGACGACATAGGGTTAAAAGAGCTTCGAGTCTCAACCTGGAACACGTGGTGGCTAGCCACTGCTCTCTCCCAAAGAAACTCTTATCTCCGATAGTGGAAGTGCAACATCACAACTTATCAATAACTCAGCATAAATACTTTCATTTTCAGCCATGGATCAACATCTATCTCAGCCATCCGGCTCACGATTCAATCCAGAACCAGCCAATATTCATATCATTCAAAGCCATTCTGGCTCACGGTTCAATCCAAAACCAGCCAATACTCATAATCATACACAGCCATTCCGGCTCACAACAAAACAGCACTTCCACATTCAACATAATCAATTCATAAAATCGGCATTTAAGTCATAAATCACTTTTTCTCAAATCATTTCACTTTGAAATCAAGTTTCAACTCTTTCAGCCTTGGCTTTAAAGATCTCATTTCTCAAATCATCTCAGGCTCGCAAGCCACTTTTACTCAAGGTAAAATTCCCCTTTGAAAACAATGCCACTCTCGGCATCCTCTTTCCAAAACTTCTAAAACCATGGCAAGTTAAGGATTTATTTCAAAGTATTCAAAATCGCCCATCCAACAATGAGATTTTATAACAAAAGTTTCTCGGCAGAGTCCTAAGTCTTTAGGGGAGAATAACATAACTCGTTTCGCCAAATTTATTTAAAATAATTAAAACCTTGGTTCTCCGATTTGAGTAATAAAATAGGATCTAAGCCAAACCGAGTCACGTAATCCTTTACTTCTTTCAAATCCATTTTCTTTACTTAAACAAAACCGGCTTCAATTTCATAATTAAATTTGAAGCGTTTCAAACTGCTAAGAGAATCATTTTTGTTGTGTTAAACTAGAGTTCAAAGGATACTCTGAATCTTATTCAAGACGTCAAAATAATGAGGTTCATCACTCGAAATCCAATTCCTTTTAAAATCACAAAAAGTCTTCCAATGGACAATCTTTATGTTTGATAGAGAAAACATAAACCCATTTTACCTTTTTAAAACAGCCTCAAAGCAAAATTCTCTTTCGAATAACTTGTACCCAAAGACATACTATTTTTCTTGGAAAATAAGGAGAAATCATGATTCTCTTTTCAATAATTCTTTCAAAGCATAGCTTCATCACTTTCATAATTGTTCTAAGTAAAGATAATAAAAGAAGCCCTAAATTCACAATCCTCCATGTAAATAGGAAAGGCATTAAACTCAAAATTTCCTAAATAACATTTCAAATAAAGCCTCAGATTTTATAGAAATTTCGGCAGCATCTCCGCTAAAACTTGGACTTTGCCACCCGGTTCGGGCCCCAACTAAACCATTCCTCAATCCTTTTCAACAGTCCAGAACCCAAAAATCAATTCAAAATCACACTAAATCCAACAGTCGCCTCAGTGGCATATCTCAAGGAAACCATTTCAAAATCAAATCAATATCAACCGATTTAACTCATTTCCAAAGCTTTAAAGAAACGGTTCAATAACAAATCATTTGTCCAAAACCAAGTCAATTAAAATAAACCAGGCTGAATTCAAAAGTGCATTCGACTTTTCACATCATCAAAATAATTAACTCAATTCAAATCAATCCTCAACGGATTAAACTTAGATTACAAATCTTTAAAGAATCAACTTCAAAATATTACATTTCACAAAGCCACACAACAATTCAGCCAAACCAACATCCATAATCATTTGAGACAATCAAATAATACATAAGGCTGATACAATCACCAAATACACATTTTCTCACAACAGTATCCATATGTAATAATTTCAATATATAAAATATAATTTTCGGAAAGCGCCCCTACCTCAAAATGCCAAAATCATAACCCAAACGCGTCACAGGAACCTCATCTCTTAAACTGAAAGCACCAACAACCGCAACCTCGGCTTCAAGCCACTCCTGCGGTAACCACAACAACACTAATCGCGACATGTCACAATAGAAACTCAATCTTATAGCAATTGATGCCGCAAAACCTTGGTGTATGATGCCAGAATAGTAACTAAAGAGCTTTCAAATCGAAAACGCTTACCTAACGAAGAAGGAATAGCTGAACCGAAATAGCGGCGGTCTCCTAACCGGTTCAGCGGCAGCTTGGCAGCCACCTCAAGCAGCAACGACGACAATTTCTGATCGCGCCAACTGAAACCAACACGCAGTGACTACGGTATTCTCAGAATTCAAAAAGGAAAGAAACCTCAAATAAAATCCTTACCGGCAACTTTTCTGGCGACAGTAGCGGGGTTTTCTGGCGGCCAAGCACGGCGGCGTGACTCAACACAGAACCAGGCAGAACGGTGGTAACCTCCAGCAACTCCGGTGAGCTTCCTCAACGATGGTGATGGCCGGAGCTTCGGCGGTGCTAGCCGAGGCTTACCGGCGGTAGGAACGATGACGATAGCTTCATGCAGCACGTCGGCGCCTGTCCTTTCCCCCACCGCGAGCTCTCTGTCTCTCTCTCGCGCCCTCTGCTCTTATAACGGCAGCCATGGCTTCACCGACGAGACCAGGCGCGGGGGTTTCAGGCCCTCAGACCCTCCTCACTCGCGTACCCTCTCTCTCCGTGTCTCAGCTTCGACGGTGACAACCAGTGGACCAGCAGTGACAACGATCGCAGGGGCAGCCGCGGCGTCGTGACAAGGCTGGCTCAATGGTGCTGTAGATCGGAATGGTGACTCGCAAAGGTGACATCGTCAGGCTCCTTGCGGTGGTTGTGACCCTCCTCTCCTCGGCGGCATCAAGCGACGACAGCAAACTCCAGTGCCATTGGCGCAGATCCTTGCCTCATTCTCGGATCTCACTCCTCTCGTCCCTGCACGACGCAAGGGCGCGCTGGCAGTGACGCCCGCCGGCGCCATCCTCCCCCTCTCCTCTCCTCCCCGTTTCTCTTCTTCCACCTTCTGTTTCTCCTTTCTTTCTATCATGGAAGAGAAACGCTATTGCTGAGTTAGGAAAAAAGAAGGGTTTCGGCTGCAGTTGGGGCATGGGGAAGCAATGGGTTACCGGGTAGGGTCTTAGGGTTTCATTTTGAAAATTAGGGTTAAGGGCATTATGGTAATTTCACATAAAATTGGAAATAATATAGTAATTGAAACCCAATGTAAATCCAACACTAATGTATATGGAAAAATACTATTTGCTCATCAATTTTTACAAATTACTTTCAATAAAATGTCCAAATCCAAAATTTAGAAATAATATAATTAATTTCTCTATTTTCCAAAATAGCAATATCAATATATTAAAATATTGATTATTTAGTCCATATCATATAAAATCCCTATCATTTCATAACTGCCAGCTCTATAATTTAAATATAGAAAATAATCCAATAATTATAAGATTGGATAATAAATCCTAATTTATTTCAAATTCAATTAATCAAAACTTTTTCTAATTTTCTTTAATAAAGAAATTTCTTAAATTAAAGCTACAGAAATACTGAATTTGAAATTAGCTAATAATAGCCCTTTTTCAAAAGCTCTGGGTCTTACATCCTACCCACCTTATAAAAATTTTCGTCCTCGAAAATTGTTACAAAACGAAAGAAATTTCATAACAGTTCATTCTTGAACACATTTAAGGAAAAAGCAAAATATCTCCACATATAAACATATATACGGTTTTCAAATACTTGGGTGATCGTATGCATAAAGATACAAAGGTAGGAGTGTGATTGTAAGGAAAACGTTACAAGATAGGCTCAATGCACAGGGTCACATAATCTCAAGACTTTACTAAAACTTGAGGTAACAAAATAGGGTGCAAACCAAGATAGGCGTTCACAAAACGAGGTGGTAAAAGCTGCAAGGCATGTTGGTATTTAAACAGCGGCATAACGTTTGCTGACAAATCTTGTTCCTACTTCAGAACCTCAACTTCCCAACTCCACCAATCACTTTACAACCTCATAGCCGATCATGGGCCTAACACCCGCAAGCTCGTTTGCAAGGGACAAAACACCCACAACTCATCATAACGTTACACACTTACTGCTTCACCTTCCATATACACATATCACATCTTAAAGAACTAATGCATCGCGTTACTACGTCTACAAGTCATACGTGATATCAAAACAATTCCCGAGTCTACTCAGAAGGATACCAGATTCAGAAAGGAAAGACACATGTCAAGAATAATACTCACAGATTTGGGAGAATGTATCCAATCCAGGTAAACAAAGACACTCAACCAATGAAGTTTGCTAGAAATAAATCGATTGACAACTTCAAAAATAACCCTTGTATCAAAGAAATCCAACAGGACCAATAAGAAGAAAATTCAGCGCATTATTTTAAAACAAATTCAAGCTGAGTCGAAGAAGCATGAGGTTTGCAGGAGAGAAGATTTCAAACCCAAGACAAAGCCCACCGAACTCAAGAGCATGATTAAAAATACTTCCGAATGCATTGTTCACAAAAGAATTGAAAACTTGCGAAAAAATCACTTCGCAATTTAAAAGAAAAGTTAAGCAACAACTTCCTCCAAGAGAGTAACAAAGGCCCAAACATGGCTTTGCTTTGATACAATTTCAGGCTTGAGGTAGATCGTGTAGAATTTTAAAACAAAGTGCACACAAGTTTGGCTAAGAGCTCAAACATTTTCTCAAATATTTTAGAAAGATAGTTAGATGCACAACCTAACCAAAAGTAATTCATAAAACTCAGAGGTTCAAAAGTTCTCAAAGCCCATATTCAAACAAACATGTATAACATTTATAGCAAGGAAGAAAGAGGAAGTTAAATTCTCTTTAGAAAAGAAATTCCGAGGTAAAAATTTGCTTACAATCTGGTAAGGAAACAAGTGGTGCGTTACAAATGAACAGGTTTCCATTAAACAAGGAAACTTTTCAAACCCTCATTTAAAATAGCGCATGTCAACTTAAAATCAATTTTGTCAAAAATTGGACAATGGTTTCAATTATAACCAAGCAACTGAAAAATAAGTTCGATTTGGAACTTCTTCACAGAGAATTCAATCTGTTTTATAAAATTCAAAACAAGACTCCAAAAGTATACTTGAAATCACCATCTCAGAAGGATATTCAAGAAAATTATGATGTACTTAAAAGGTGTCAAGCCACAGAAGAGAGGATCTTAAATCAAAGTAGTTCAAACAAGATCCACTAGGTATGAGACATCAAACAAGCTTTTAATTGATCCAAAGAATACAAAAGTTGTAGGAAAAGACAACTCAATCATCAGTAATTTCTCAAGGATAAGTCTTTGACTAAAAACTCTGGTAGAGACAATGAGAGGATAAATGATGCACTATTTTGGAACAAATCAAACTTACTCATATAAGAATGAGATTCACAAAAAGGAAAAACTAAGATCAATGGCAATATTCCCAAGATGTAAAAGATCAGTTAAAAACAAGGTCAAGTATGACATTCATGGAGATGGAAGGTTTAATAGAGAATTTAGTCCGTTCATAAGAAGAAAGCTATGAGTCCGACATTTTCAAAAGAAGCAGCAATGGGATAAACAATGTGGTATGCTAAATCCCAAAAATAAATCAAGTGTAGTTCATCAAACGAAACTCAACCGAGACAAAAGTAGTAAATCCTTTCTTTTCAAAAATTTTGAAAAATATCCAAATACATAATCAAATAAAGATGTGCATTGGAACTATAGTAAAATGACTAGAAAGTCAAATTGTAATTCAAAGTAAATGCAGTTCCGTAAACCAGTAAAAGTACATGCTAGGTATTAGAAATAAATAGTTGTTAAACTGTATAAGAAATCTTCAAAGTTTCATATATAGATAAGTATATATCTATTCAACAGCAATTTTCATAAAAAAATCTCAAAACTGGCTGTAATCACTGTCAAATAAGAGAAAAACCGAATCAACAATTTCTCTAAGAATGGACTCGAACAGGGACTTAAAGGGCACAATGCATCAAGACAGTCTAAAGGTATATCAAGGAATATAGGAATAAAAAAGAACTCAAACAGAGGAAGGTAGATGCAACAAGGATCTCAAACAACCATATGCACTTAAGATCAAACAAGAATGCCTGTGGATAGAGGAATAAAGTTGAAAAATCAAACTACTCCTCAAAAGGATCAGCAAACAAGAACTTCAAGTTAGGACATGAAAGAACAGGTCGACTCGAACAAAATTCAAGAAACACAACTGAATAGCCTCGAGAAATAGTTTCCAATGGTCCCAAAGCTCGCGATTTGCTTTACTCAAAACTTGTATATCATCTATGATAACCCATTAGTGCTTTCATATACATAATTCACTAGTATTAAGCCGGCCAAACTTAATATCAAGAATTATGCAACGCAAGACTAACAGCGTTAATCAATAGATTGTCATGTGCATAAAGCTCTAATTCTTGTCATCTGACAAGACCTAATACATGACAAAAGCTCAGAGTATGCAATTGAAGCATAGTCGGTCCATTCCTCAGGCTCTACAGGAAGGACAGCTCTGATACCATAATGTAACACCCTAACTACCAAAGCTCACGCTTCCGACTGCGCAACTCTGATAGCTCGGACATTACGACGACACTTATAATATTTAATACTAAAGTATGAGCCTGTTTAAAACTTTTTACTGCAATATCGCTCCCAAGATACTACATTTGATAACGTACATCCATAGATACCATACAACTTACAAAACTCGTCACGAGGACATCCATATATATACATATATATAATAATAATAATATTACAAACATTAACCAATACAATTCCTATCCCTCTTATAGAATATATCAAGATAAAGGCGAGGGTACAAAAATAATAATCTAAAGCAATACAGAGCATCTCAATAACAGATAAATAAACTCTTCGTGACTTCTGCGCCCATATCTTGAAAGGGGAAAAATATAGAGGGGTGAGAACATCATCCTCGAAAGAGTTCTCAGTAGAGGGTTTTTGGAAATTACTGTAATAGGATACGTGAAGATAACCGCACCAGTGATTAATAACCGTCTTATGCCTCTTTTCAAAAACAACAGTTTACAATAAAAGTAAAGTCGGAAATCTTTTCTAAAAAAAAGAACCGTTCGATTCTCAAAAACTCAAGCCTTTCAAAAAGGTTTAACCATGCTGAACCAAATTAGCATTTCATACTTTTCTAAACCAAAAACATGAATCGGAATCAATCATCGGTCCATCTCATTTCAACCACGGAACTAGGCCCAAACAATCCAACCATCAACCAATCACCACAATCCAACAGAGTCCTAGATGCAAACACAGATAGGAAGTTCAAGCACAAACAAACAGTTATAGCAAGTAGAACAATTAGCATTTAATCACAAAGGCAAACCAAGTACAGTATGTGATGAACAGATAATTTATACACTTTTTAGCATTGTTTTTAGGTAATTTTAGTAGGATCTAGCTACTTTTTGGGATGTTTTTATTAGTTTTGATGAAAAATTCATATTTCAGGACTTTACTATGAGTTTGTGTGTTTTTCTGTGATTTCAGGTATTTTCTGGTTGAAATTGAGGGACTTGAGCAAAAATCTGATTCAGAGGCTGACAAAGGACTGCTGATGCTGTTGGATTCTGACCTCCCTGCACTCGAAGTCAATTTTTTAGAGCTACAAAAATCCAAATGGTGCGTTCTCAATTGCGTTGTAAAGTAGACATCTAGGATTTTTCAGAAATATATAATAGTCCATACTTTAACTCCAGAACTGGCATAAACGTTGGAGTTAAATGCCCAAACTGGTACCAAAGTTGGCGTTTAACTCCAAGAGAAGCCTCTACATGTGTGAAGCTCAATGCTCAGTCCAAGCACACACCAAATGGGCCCAGAAGTGGATTTCTGCATCATTCACCTATTTCTGTAAACCCTAGTAGCTAGTTTCATTATAAATAGGACATTTTACTATTGTATTTTGATCTTTGGAAATCTTGGGAATCTTTAGAACGTTTTTCCTTAGACTTGGAGGCTGCCATTCGGCCATGCCTGGACCTTGTTCTTATGTATTTTCAACGGTGGAGTTTCTACACACCATAGATTAAAGGTGTGGAGCTTTGCTGTTCCTCAAGTATTAATGCAATTACTACTATTTTCTATTCAATTCAGCTTATTCTTATTCTAAGATATTCGCTTGCACTTCAACCTGATGAATGTGATGATCTGTGACACTCATCATCATTCTCACCTATGAACGCGTGACCGACAACCACTTCCGTTCTACTTAAGATTGAGTGTGTATCTCTTAGCCTCCATTCCAAAACATCGGAGTCTTCGTGGTATAAGCTAGAATTAATGGCGGCCATTCCTGAGATCCGGAAAGTCTAAACCTTGTCTGTGGTATTCCGAGTAGGATCTGGGAAGGGATGACTGTGACGAGCTTCAAACTTGCGAGTGTTGGGCGTAGTGACAGACGCAAAAGGATAGTAAATCCTATTCTAACATGATCGAGAACCGACAGATGATTAGCCATGCGGTGACAGCGCATTTGGACCATTTTCACTGAGAGGACGGGAGTTAACCATTGACGCCGGTGAAACCCAACATACAACTTGCCATGGAAAGGAGTATGAAGGATTGGATGAAGGCAGTAGGAAAACAGAGATTCAACAGGAATAAAGCATCTCTATGCACTTATCTGAAATTCTCACCAATGAATTACAAAAGTATCTTTATCTTTACTTTATGTTTTATTTATCTTTTTAATTATTAAAACTCCATAACCATTTGAATCCGCCTGACTGAGATTTACAAGGTGACCATAGCTTGCTTCAAGCCGACAATCTCTGTGGGATTGACCCTTACTCACGTAAGGTTTATTACTTGGACGACCTAGTGTACTTGCTGGTTAGTTGTGCGAAGTTGTCAAAAAGAGTTGAGATTACAATTGTGGGTACCAAGTTGTTGGCGCCATTGTGTATCATAATTTCGTGCACCAGTATGAACACCCAAATAATGTCACATAGATGCATATGATGCATGCCTGTCCCTAGTGGCTGATGATATCATCTGTCGGTTATAGAGCCAACCTGAGAAGTCCTGCTAGCTAACCATTGGACTGTCCCTCAGTCGTGTCTCTGATAAACCACTATTTTATGGTTTATCTTGTACTCAATTGAGTGGTTTTTATCAACTCTTTACCTACTTATTCATACTATTTGCATGGTTTTACATTTGCCTTCCTAATTATGTGCTTTGATTGAAAACATGCTTCTTTGGACTTATAATTTCTAATATTAATCCTCTCTTATCACCATTAGATGCCTTAATATGTGTGTTAAGTGATTTCAGAGATTACAGGGCAGGAATGGCTTGGAGGATGGAAAGGAAGCATGCAAAAGTGGAAGGAATACAAGAAGTTGGAGAAATTGCTAAGCTGTCCAGCCTGACCTCTTCGCACTCAAACGGCTATAACTTTAGCTGCAGAGGTCCAAACGACGCGGTTCTAGTTGCGTTGGAAAGCTAACGTTCAGGGCTTCGATTTGATATATAATTTGTCATAGCTGCCCCGACGCCAGGCGACGCGATCGCGTGAGTCACGCGGATGCGTGACCTGGCAGGAACGCAACCCACGCGGCCACGTGGGCCATGCGGCCGCGTCACTTTTCCGCGACCTGTATGGACCAGAAAGCGCTGGAAGTGATTTCTGGGTTGTTTCTGACCCAATTTTTGGCCCAGAAAACACAGATTAGAGGCTATAAAGTGGGGGAATGCATCCATTCATAATTAGGCTCTCACATTCACAATTTTAGGAGTAGATGTAGTTTTTAGAGAGAGAGGTTCTCTCATCTCTCTTAGGATTAGGATTTAGGACTTCTCTTAGTTTTAGGAGTGACTCTCAATCCCAGGTTCTTTATTTTTATTTATTTTTCCAATTAAATTTATGAACTCTTTCATGTTATGATTTTCTTTGAATTAATATTATTTGAGATATTTCAGTTATTATTGCTTTCTTTTAATTACATGATTATTGCTTCCCATCTGAAAGCATTTTTATTCCAGCAGTTTCAATTTTCTTTCCTTTTGGCTTTGGTTAAATAATTGGTGACTCTAGAGTTATCAAACTCATTGTTGATTGAAAATTGGAATTCATCCACTTAACTTACCTTCATAAGTTAGAGGTTAACAAAGTGGGAGAAAAATCCAATTCTCATCACAATTGATAAGGATAACTAGGAAAGGACCTCCAAATCTTTTACCTTGCCAAAGGTTTATTTTACAGCTATTATTATTTTATTTTACTTGTCATATAATATATTCCCACCTTACTTCCAAAACCCCAATTTCACCTTTTTCATAGCCAATAATAAGAACATACCTCCCTGCAATTCCTTGAGAAGACGACCCGAGGTTTAAATACTCGGTTATCAATTTTAAAGGGGTTTGTTACTTGTGACAACCAAAACGTTTGTACGAAGGGATTTTTGTCGGTTTAGAGAGTATATCTACAACGCGACTGTTTTTATGATATTCTTTACTGGCAAAAATCCTAACGTCAGTCTCCCCAACTCGAGTTATACTCAATATAAACTTGATCATAATCATGATCCATATCTGTCACCCTTGATGACAAGTCATCATATACCCATTTTTCAAGCTAATTTCACTTGTTTTGTTAGCATTTATGCACTTTCTTGCATCCTAAGTAAGTGATTTGGAGTGAAAATGCATAACTTCTCTAAATCAAGCAACCACCATGAATTTAATGCTAATCATTGAGGTTTGAGCTCATTTTAATTGAATTTTAATTGATTTATAAGCCTCTTGAATTTAGTGATACTTTGAGTGGTTGTTTGGTTTATTTTAGGTGAAGAAAAGAAAAGAAAATGGAAAGCGTGGCCAAAAAGGAGAGAAGCGTGCCGCATTGAGGTGGGGGAAGCAACATTGCCCTCTACAAGGGCAGAATGCCCTCTAGGAGGGCAACATTGGGTGACCAAGAGGAGAAGGCAATTCTGCCCTGCCCACTCCAAAGGCAGAGCACAAAATGTGCCTTGGAACCAAGAGAAAGCAAATTCTGCCCTGCCCTTGTGGAGAGCAAAATCGGGCACCTCAAGGAAGAAAATCAACAAAAAAATATCAACTATGCAAGCCACAAGGTTCGAACAAGGAACCATGAGGAAGCCAAGCTCCAAGACCCACTAGCGTGCCAAGAAATCAAAAGAAAAAGTAGCGTGTTTGCAAGCCACCAGGTTCGAACACGGACCATGAAGATTGGGAACCTTGCCCTGCCCTTGGCGCGGGCAGGGCAGCATTTGAAATGGTGCATGGACTTGGCGCACCAAGAAGCAAAACGCGCGCACCAAATTTCCCTTGGCAGCACCAACCGCGCGCACCAACATCCCCTGGCAGCACCAAACCGTTCCTGCCCTGCCCTTGGTGCGGGCAGGGCAGCGTTTGGCATTCCTGGCGCATCGCGCTCGTCCCTGGCGCACCAAATTTCTTTCTGGCAGCACCAAGCGCGCGCACTCCTCATGTTTGGCGCATCAACTTTTCTGCCCTGCCCTTGGCGCGGGCAGGGCAGCCTCATGCGCACCATTGCCGCGCCAGACTCGACCAACGCGCGCACCAAATTTCTTCCTTGGCACACCAAACTCGCGCCAGACGCACCATGGCCGCACCAAGCTTCATTTTTCTGCCCTGCCCTCCACAAGGGCAGGGCAGCCTCCTGGGAGTGAATCTAATGGGCCGAAAAATCAAATTAAATTCCCATTTTAATTCATTTCTTCACCAAATCAAAAGCCCATCCAAATCCCAAAATCCAAGAATAGAAAGTGTATAAATAGTAGTTAGTTTGATGTAATTAGGACCCTTTGGCCAATTTCACTTGGACCTTTACTTTGAATTTTCACTTTGAGTTTTCCTTTGGAGATTTCTGAGAATTGGGGAGGGAATTGATCTCTTCTCCCTCATTCTTGCCTTAGCAGTTTTACTCTTCTGTTTCTGAGTATTGGGTGTGTGAAATTGGGGAAATTCTGTCCCAATTCCCATTCAAGCTCTTTGCACTTTGTTTTCTGCATAATTCAATTCAAATTCTGTTCATCTATTACTTCTTCTTTAATTTTCTGTCAATCGCTTTGTTTACTTGGATCTAGGAAGGCAAATAGAGATCTAGGATCTGCTACCTAGTCTCTTGAGACCTGAGACCCAAATTTTACTTGGTTCCTCTTGGAACCTCTGCTGCATTTAATTTCTTTGCTATTTAAATTCCCATTGCTCCTAATTCAAATTCTGCTACCTTAATTGTTGCACTTTACTTCCCCTTTGTTTAGATCTTGTAATCCCATTCCTCAGTTCCCTTTTATATTCAAGCCATTTATCTTTCTTGCCATTTAAGTTACTGCAATTTAAGTTTCTTGCACTTTAAGTTTCAGTCATTTACTTTCTTGCTCTTTAAGATTCTGCACATTTACAATTCTGTTCTTCAATTTACTGCCCTTTCTCCTTTCCCCTTTACAATTACTGTCATTTACTTTCTGTTAAACATAAATCACTCAACCAAAACTTGATTCGCTTGACTAAATCACCCACTAAACTAAAATTGCTCAATCCTTCAATCCCTGTGGGATCGACCTCACTCATGTGAGTTATTATTACTTGATGCGACCCGGTACACTTGCCGGTGAGTTTTGTGTTGGATCGTTTTCCACACATCAAGTTTTTGGCGCCGTTGCCGGGGATTGAAATAGATTGACAATGATTAAGTGAAGTGGAGGTCTAGATTAAGCATTTTTTTTTCTGTTGTTCTAATTCTTACTAACACACTAACTGTTTGAATTTTTGCTTAAACTAACTAAACCTTCATCCTAGCTATAGAGTGAAGTTTCATTGGCTTTCTGGGTTTGTGTGTTTATTGTTGTGAGTTTGTATGTCAGGTATAGGAAGATCTTCCCCTATTATCTCTGAAATTGATCAAAGGACTCTTCGGAGAATAAGAAGAGCTGAAAGAGGGAAGAATATTGTTGGAGAAGAAGAAGAATCTGAGGAGGAATTCCAAGATATGGAAGGAGATACCAGTCAACCAGGAGGAGGAGCCAACAATGACCAACAGAGAAGAGTCTTAGCTTCATACACATTTGCCAATGCCAAGCATTGTGGGAGTAGCATTCTTCCTCCCAATGTCAATGCAAACAACTTTGAACTCAAGCCACAACTCATCACTCTGGTTCAAAACAATTGTTCTTTTGGAGGAGGTCCTTTGGAGGATCCAAATCAACATTTGTCTACTTTCTTGAGAATCTGTGACACAGTGAAAACAAATGGTGTGCCCCCTGATAGCTACAAGTTGCTACTCTTCCCATTCTCTCTCAGGGATAAAGCAACTCAATGGCTAGAGACCTTTCCAAAAGAAAGCATCAACACTTGGGATGACTTGGTGAGCAAGTTTCTTGCCAAATTCTATCCACCTCAAAGAGTCCTAAGGTTTAAGACAGAGGTTCAAACATTCACTCAAATGGAGGCCGAGAGCTTATATGAAGCATGGGAGAGATATAAGGCTCTATTGAGGAAATGTCCACCAGAGATGTTCACTGAGTGGGACAAGTTGCAAAACTTCTATGAGGGACTCACTCTTAAAGCTCAAGAAGCTCTTGATCATTCTGCAGGAGGCTCTTTGCAGCTCATGAAAACCACAGAGGAAGCTCGAAACCTCATTGATATGGTGGCCAACAACCAATATTTCTTTGCTCATCAAAGACAACGCCAACCATCACAAAGAAGAGGAGTCATGGAGTTGGAAGGAGTTGATTCAATCTTAGCTCAAAACAAGATGATGCAGCAGCAGATTCAACAACAATTTGAGCAAATGGCTAAGAGAATTGATGGCTTGCAAGTGGTAGTAGTGAGCACCACAAGCCAACCTCCAACCACTTGGGTGCAAAGTGAAGAAACTCAAGAAGAGCAACAACAAGAGCAGGTTCAATACATGCACAACCAAAATCCTGGAACAAATGAAGTCTATGGAGATACTTACAATCCATCTTGGAAGAACCACCCCAACCTCAGATGGGGAGACAACCATAACCAAAACCAACAACCATGGCAAAGAAACACAAGCCAAAACAATTGGAAAAACACAAACCATAACCCCCAGCTAAACACTAACCAAAATACATACAGAAAACCACAAAACAACTACCCAAATTCTAACCAATACCCACCCAATAGCCAACCAACTAACCAAAACACCTATCATCATCCCTCAACACCCCAAAACCAACCCATCACACAAGATTCACAGAGAATCACCAATCTAGAGCTACTCATGGAAAAACTGATGAAAAACCAAGAACTGACAAACAAGAATCAAGAAGCTACCATGAAGAACCTAGAGAGGCAGATTGGACAAATCTCTAAGAAGATCTCTGTTGAGAAGCCATCAAGTTCACTACCTAGTGACACCATTCCCAACCCAAAGGAAGAATGCAAGGTGGTGCAACTAAGAAGTGGAAGAGTGTTAACAGATGGTAGCCAAGGAGCAACAAAGAAGCTTATGGAGAATAACACTGAACCAACAAAGAAGGATGAAGTCATCAACAAAGACGCAATAAGCAAGAGTGCTCCAGAACAACTCACAGAGGAAGACAACAAGCCACAGAATTTGAAGAAAGGAAAGAAAATCATGGAAGAACCAATTCCAAAACAGCATCAAGTGGAGAAGAGCTCAACACCACCACTGCCTTACCCACAAAGATTTCACAAGGAAACAAAGGACCAGCACTTCCACAAGTTTCTTGAGACTTTCAAGAAGTTGGAGATCAACATACCTTTGGCAGAGGCCTTGGAGCAAATGCCCCTGTATGCTAAGTTTCTAAAGGAGCTCATCAACAAGAAAAGGGATTGGAATGAGAAGGAAACAATGATGCTTAATGAGGAATGTAGTGCCGTGCTCCAAAAGGGAATCCCACCAAAACTCAAGGATCCAGGGAGTTTTGTAGTGTCATGCACTATAGGCAAACTATCCTTGGATAAAGCTCTTTGTGATCTAGGAGCTAGTATCAACTTAATGCCTTTGTCCATGATGAAGAAGTTGGCAATAGAAGAACTCAAACCCACCAAGATGTCACTAGTTATGGCAGACAGATCAATCAAGATACCAAATGGAATTGTGGAAAATTTGCTAGTAAAGGTTGGAAAGTTTATCTTCCCTGCAGATTTTGTAATCCTAGATACTGATGAGGAAGGCAACAACTCAATCATCTTGGGCAGACCATTTCTAGCAACTGCAAGAGCCATCATAGATGTGGAAAAAGGAGAAATGATTTTCAGAGTACACAATGAGCAGATGATCATCAATGTTTTTAAGTCAATGCAACACCCTCCAGAGCAGGAAGATCATTTGAGGGTGGATATGATAGAGAGCTTGGTGGAAGAAATGCTAGACAGTGATCAGTATGAGCAAGAAAAGGACAATCAAGAAACAATAGAGGAATATGTGGCTGAGGCTTTCATAAACAAAGAAATGGAACCAAGCAAGAAAGAAGAGGTGCAAAAGCAAGAACTGAAGCCATTACCTTCTCATCTCAAATATGCATTTCTTGGGACTTCAGAAAGCCTCCCGGTGATCATCAATTCATCCTTGATAAAGAAAGAAGAAGGAGAGCTTCTTGATGTTCTCAGAGCCCACAAGGATGCATTGGGGTGGACCATTGATGACTTAAAGGGCATTAGCCCTACAGTATGCATGCATAAGATTCTTTTGGAGGACAATTCCAAAGCAGTAATTCAACCTCAGAGAAGACTAAACCCTGCAATGAAGGAAGTTGTCCAGAAGGAAGTGATGAAGTTATGGAATGCAGGAATCATATATCCCATTTCCGATAGCTCATGGATAAGCCCAGTCCAAGTGGTACCAAAGAAAGGAGGGATGACAGTCATTACCAATGAGAAGAATGAACTCATTCCCACCAGAACAGTGACAGGATGGAGGATGTGTATTGACTATCGAAGATTGAATGATGCCACACGCAAAGATCACTTCCCACTTCCTTTCATTGATCAAATGCTTGAGAGGCTGGCTGGCCATGCTTATTATTGCTTCTTGGATGGCTATTCTGGGTATAATCAGATAGTGGTAGATCCAAAGGACCAAGAAAAGACTTCATTCACATGCCCAGTTGGAGTTTTTGCCTATAGAAGAATGCCATTCGGATTATGCAATGCCCCAGCCACTTTTCAAAGGTGTATGCTCTCCATTTTCTCAGATATGGTAGAAAAATTTTTAGAGGTTTTCATGGATGATTTTTCTGTTTTTGGTGACACTTTCAATACTTGCTTAAACCATCTAACTCTTGTCTTGAAACGGTGCCAAGAAACTAATTTGGTTTTGAATTGGGAGAAGTGCCATTTCATGGTACCTGAGGGGATTGTTCTTGGTCATAAAGTTTCAAGAAGAGGGATAGAGGTTGACAAGGCAAAAGTTGAAATAATAGAAAAACTCCCTCCACCAACTAATGTGAAATCTGTTAGAAGTTTCTTGGGGCATGCAGGATTTTATAGAAGGTTTATCAAAGATTTTTCTAAAATAGCCAAACCTTTGAGTAACCTTTTGATGATTGATCAACCTTTTGTTTTTGATAAGAATTGCCAGCATGCTTTTGAAACTTTAAAACATAAACTCACAACAGCACCAATTATCACACCCCCTGATTGGGACTTACCATTTGAACTCATGTGTGATGCAAGTGAAATTGCAATTGGTGCTGTACTTGGGCAGAAGAAGGGAAACTTGCATCATGTCATATATTATGCAAGTAAAGTATTGAATGAAGCTCAAAAAAATTACACTACAACAGAGAAGGAATTACTAGCTGTAGTCTATGCATTTGATAAGTTTAGATCATATTTGATAGGATCTAAAATTGTGGTTTATACTGATCATGCTGCTCTCAAGTATTTGATGACAAAACAGGATGCTAAACCAAGACTTATCAGATGGATTCTACTCCTACAAGAATTTGACATTGAGGTAAAGGACAGGAAAGGCACTGAAAATCTAGTTGCTGATCATTTGTCAAGGCTGCCACCAGAAACAATTCAAAAAGCCTCAGTACCTGTGAATGAAAGCTTCCCAGATGAACATCTCATGCAAATCCAACAAACACCATGGTTTGCTGATATAGCAAACTACAAAGTAGGGAGAAAGATACCACATGAATTCACTAAGCAACAAGTGAGGAAACTAATCAATGAAGTAAAGAAGTTCTTATGGGATGAACCCTATTTGTTCAGAAGGTGTTCTGATGGAATAATCAGGAGATGTATTCCTGAGAATGAAACAAGAGATGTATTATGGCATTGCCATGGCTCAGCCTATGGTGGACACTTTGGTCCAGAAAGAACAGCAGCAAAGGTATTACAAAGTGGTTTCTATTGGCCAACCATCTTCAAAGATGCCAGGGAATTTGTCCACCAATGCAATGAATGCCAAAGATCAGGAGGACTAACAAAAAGGAATGAGATGCCACAGAACTTCATTTTGGAAGTAGAATTGTTTGATCTATGGGGCATTGATTTCATGGGACCCTTTCCCCCTTCTCATTCATTCAGATATATCTTGGTAGCAGTAGAATATGTTTCAAAATGGGTGGAAGCCATAGCCACAACCACCTGTGATGCACAAGTTATTCTTCAATTCCTGAAGAAGCACATCTTTACTAGATATGGAGTACCCAAGGGTCTCATCAGTGATGGTGGTGGCCATTTTTGTAATAGACAGATGGAGAAACTCCTCCATAAATATGGAGTTATGCAGAAGGTAGCCACACCATATCATCCCCAAACTAATGGGCAAGCAGAATTAGCAAACAGGGAACTAAAGAAGATCCTAGAAAAAACAGTTGGTAGCACAAGAAAGGATTGGGCTAGGAAGTTGGAAGATGCACTTTGGGCACACAGAACAGCTTTTAAAACCCCAATTGGGAAGTCCCCGTTTCAACTGTTATATGGCAAATCTTGTCATCTCCCTGTAGAGCTTGAGCACAAAGCCTTTTGGGCAACCAAACTTCTAAATCTGGATTCTGAAGCAGCAGGAGAGAAAAGATTGTTGCAGCTGAATGAGCTAGATGAGTTTAGGCTAGAAGCTTATGAAAACACCAAGATATACAAGGAGAAAGCTAAGAGATGGCATGACAAGAAGATTTTGAAGAAAGAATTCAAACCTGGACAACAAGTTCTCCTGTATAACTCACGGCTCAAGATATTCCCTGGCAAGCTCAAGTCTAAATGGACTGGTCCATATTTGGTAACTAAGGTTTTCCTTATGGGAGCATCGAATTACTAGATGAAGCGACAAAGAATCAGTTTACAGCAAATGGTCATAGAGCAAAATTGTACCTAGGGGGGCAATGGAACAAAGAGAAGGAGGTCCAGAACCTGAATCCCTCTTGAAGCAAAAATGAAGATGTCAAGCTAATGACAATAAAAGAGCGCTTGTTGGGAGGCAACCCAACCTGAGGTAGTTTCTTATCATAGCTTTTTCAATAAAAATGTTGGGTAATTGTTGTGCATTGCAAGGAGCTAAGTTTGGTGTTGCACACCAAAACAATTTGAGGGAGAATGAAAACTTCTAAGTTTGGTGTTCCACCAAAAATATCATTTAATATATTCTCACCTCTTGCATGATTCTAACTCCAAGCAATCGACCACATTACTCAACTGTTAAATTGTTTTCTAGCTTTAATTCCATTAACCTTTAGCAAGGATACATGGTTTCAAATATGGTTAACTTGGTACATCTGAGACAGTGGCAAAACAATTAAGTTTGGTGTTCACACACCAAAACAAATCCTGAAACTACACTCAGTGCATACAAACTAACCATATAATTAAGGGCTTGAGAAGCAAGCAACTTTGAGGATCATGCAGGATATGAGCCAACATTTGAAGACACTATGCAGTTTAACTCAAAGAGAACACAACAGAAGGAGAAAAATCAAAGGGCTGCAACTTCAAAGGTTGTATCTGAACTTAATCTTTGCTGCTGTGTGTTGTTTTGAACATGGGAACCATTGTATATCTTGCTAAAGTGTTCATCTAGTTGCAAGTGAAATAGCTTGTTAAAAATGCTAAGTCTGCATAATGCCTGTATCCATCACTTAGCTTGAATATTGTTTTGTTTCCCATATGCCTAAATAAAAGAGTTTGGTTTGAATTGAAAAGTAAAATATCCAATGTTGCATAAGTATGAATGGAAGTTGGTGGTGGCATATGTGTTTGATTAAATGCATGACTCATGAAATAAGTGTTGCATAATATCATTCTCATTCAATTGTAAGTTAGCTTGCTGTTACAAAGACTTTTATCAATAATGAAACACCCTTGGTAACAAAAACAGAAAGAAGAAGGAAAGAAAAAGCCAAAGTGGCAAGAAAAACAAAGAATAAAGGTTGGACACCAATGGCTTGAACCCTAGGACAAATGCCTGTGGTGTTCTTGTACTGAGATCTGCTTGGATGAGTAAATTCTAAGGGGTATTTTGAAACCCGGTCACTTAGATCAACTGATTTGGGATGGCCAATTGAAAATCCACAATAAAGAGCAACTTAGATACAAAGCACTTAGTGATCCAAAGAGATGCTGGGCATCAATGATCCTAGGAAGAATTAGTGAGCTAAGTGTCTGTGGTGGAAAGATGTTGAGCAAAAGAAAAGAAAATAAAGCCAAAGGCTATGCTGCAGCATTTGACACCCAACCTCTAAAAGAATAAAAAGCTTGTTAAAGCATTGTAAGCCAAGAAAAGTTAGCAAGGGAGGAATCAAAAGGTGAGTCTTATAACAGCAAGTTTAGCAAGCCTTTGAAGAAAGATATGTATTATGTAGTAGCAACAATAAGTGAGTATCATTGTCTGCATAAATGCCCCATAAATTGAAGTTCTGCTATCTGCATAATAAGGATGTGTATTCTTTTCTTATTCATTTCATTTACTCTTAGTTTTGATGCTTGCTTGGGGACAAGCAAGGTTTAAGTTTGGTGTTGTGATGACAAGTCATCATATACCCATTTTTCAAGCTAATTTCACTTGTTTTGTTAGCATTTATGCACTTTCTTGCATCCTAAGTAAGTGATTTGGAGTGAAAATGCATAACTTCTCTAAATCAAGCAACCACCATGAATTTAATGCTAATCATTGAGGTTTGAGCTCATTTTAATTGAATTTTAATTGATTTATAAGCCTCTTGAATTTAGTGATACTTTGAGTGGTTGTTTGGTTTATTTTAGGTGAAGAAAAGAAAAGAAAATGAAAAGCGTGGCCTAAGAAGCGTGACGCAAGAAAAGGAAAGCGTGGCCAAAAAGGAGAGAAGCGTGCCGCATTGAGGTGGGGGAAGCAACATTGCCCTCCACAAAGGCAGAATGCCCTCTAGGAGGGCAACATTAGGTGACCAAACAAGAAAAGGCAACCTTGCCCTGCCCACTCCAAGGGCAGAGCACAAAATGGTGCCTTGGAGCCAAGAGAAGAGAACATTGCCCTGCCCTTGTGGAGGGCAGGATCGGGCTCCATGAGGAAGAAAATCAAGGTAAAAATATCAACTATGCAAGCCACAAGGTTCGAACAAAGAACCATGAGGAAGCCAAGCTCTAAGACCCACTAGCGTGCCAAGAAATCAAAAGAAAAAGTAGCGTGTTTGCAAGCCACCAGGTTCGAACACGGGCCATGAAGATTGGGAACCTTGCCCTGCCCTTGGCGCGGGCAGGGCAGCATTTGAAATGGTGCATGGACTTGGCGCATCAAGAAGCAAAACGCGCGCACCAAATTTCCCTTGGCAGCACCAACCGCGCGCACCAACATCCCCTGGCAGCACCAAACCGTTCCTACCCTGCCCTTGGTGCGGGCAGGGCAGCGTTTGGCATTCCTGGCGCATCCCGCTCGTCCCTGGCGCACCAAATTTCTTTCTGGCAGCACCAAGCGCGCGCACTCCTCATGTTTGGCGCATCAACTTTTCTGCCCTGCCCTTGGCGCGGGCAGGGCAGCCTCATGCGCACCATTGCCGCGCCAGACTCGACCAACGCGCGCACCAAATTTCTTCCTTGGCGCACCAAACTCGCGCCAGACGCACCATGGCCGCACCAAGCTTCATTTTTCTGCCCTGCCCTCCACAAGGGCAGGGCAGCCTCCTGGGAGTGAATCTAATGGGCCGAAAAATCAAATTAAATTTCCATTTTAATTCATTTCTTCACCAAATCAAAAGCCCATCCAAATCCCAAAATCCAAGAATAGAAAGTGTATAAATAGTAGTTAGTTTGATGTAATTAGGACCCTTTGGCCAATTTCACTTGGACCTTTACTTTTGAATTTTCACTTTGAGTTTTCCTTTGGAGATTTCTGAGAATTGGGGAGGGAATTGATCTCTCTTCTCCCTCATTCTTGCCTTAGCAGTTTTACTCTTCTGTTTCTGAGTATTGGGTGTGTGAAATTGGGGAAATTCTGTCCCAATTCCCATTCAAGCTCTTTGCACTTTGTTTTCTGCATAATTCAATTCAAATTCTGTTCATCTATTACTTCTTCTTTAATTTTCTGTCAATCGCTTTGTTTACTTGGATCTAGGAAGGCAAATAGAGATCTAGGATCTGCTACCTAGTCTCTTGAGATCTGAGACCCAAATTTTACTTGGCTCCTCTTGCAACCTCTGCTGCATTTAATTTCTTTGCTGTTTAAATTCCCATTGCTCCTAATTCAAATTCTGCTACCTTAATTGTTGCACTTTACTTCCCCTTTGTTTAGATCTTGCAATCCCATTCCTCAGTTCCCTTTTATATTCAAGCCATTTATCTTTCTTGCCATTTAAGTTACTGCAATTTAAGTTTCTTGCACTTTAAGTTTCAGTCATTTACTTTCTTGCTCTTTAAGATTCTGCACATTTACAATTCTGTTCTTCAATTTACTGCCTTTCTCCTTTCCCCTTTACAATTACTGTCATTTACTTTCTGTTAAACACAAATCACTCAACCAAAACTTGATTCGCTTGACTAAATCACCCACTAAACTAAAATTGCTCAATCCTTCAATCCCTGTAGGATCGACCTCACTCATGTGAGTTATTATTACTTGATGCGACCCGGTACACTTGCCGGTGAGTTTTGTGTTGGATCGTTTTCCACAGATCAAGTTTTTCCCTCACTGGTGAATATTTATGGGGGTGAGCTCATCCAGGGCTTTCACAGTGCCCGGCCACTCTGACGACATAGGGTCAAAATAGCTTCGAGTCTCAACGTGGAGCACGTGGTGGCTAGCCACTGCTCTCTCCCAGAGAAACTCTTATCTCCGATAGTGGAAGTGCAACATCACAACTTATCAATATCTCAGCATAAATACTTTCATTCTCAGCCTTGGATCAACATCCATCTCAGCCATCTGGCTCACGGTTCAATCCAGAACCAGCCAATATTTATATCATTCAAAGCCATTCCGGCTCACGGTTCAATCCAGAACCAGCTAATACTGATAATCATACACAGCCATTCCGGCTCACAACAAAACAGCACTTCCACATTCAACAACATCAATTTATAAAATTGGCATTTAAGCCATAAATCACTTTTTCTCAAATCATTTCACTTTGAAATCAAGTTTCAACTCTTTCAGCCTTGGCTTTAAAGATCTCATTTCTCAAATCATCTCAGGCTCGCAAGCCACTTTTACTCAAGGTAAAATTCCCCTTTGAAAACAATGCCACTCTCAGCATCCTCTTTCCAAAACTTCCAAAACCATGGCAAGTTAAGGATTTATTTCAAAGTATTCAAAATCGCCCATCCAACAATGGGATTTTTTAACAAAAGTTTCCTGGCAGAGTCCCAAGTCTTTAGGGGAGAATAACATAACTCGTTTTGCCAAATTTATTTAAAATCATTAAAACCTTGGCTTTCCGATTTGAGTAATAAAATAGGATCTAAGCCAAACCGAATCACGTAATTCTTTACTTCTTTCAAAGCTATTTCCTTTACTTAAACAAAACCAGCTTCAATTTCATAATTAAATCTGAAGCGTTTCAAACTGCTAAGAGAATCATTTTTATTGTGTTAAACTAGAGTTCAAAGGATACTCTGAATCTTATTCAAGACGTCAAAATAATGATGTTCATCACTCAAAATCCAATTCCTTTTAAAATTATGAAAACTCTTCCAATGGACAATCTTTATGTTTAATAGAGAAAATATAAACCCGTTTTACCTTTTTAAAATAGCCTCAAAGCAAAATTCTCTTTCGAATAACTTGTACCCAAAGACATACTATTTTTCTTGGAAAATAAGGAGAAATCATGATTCTCTTTTCAATAATTCTTTCAAAGCATAACTTCATCGCTTTCATAATTGTTCTAAGTAAAGATAATAAAAAAAGCCCTAAATTCACAATCCTCCAAGTAAATAGGAAAGGCATTAAACTCAAAATTTCCCAAATAACATTTCAAACAAAGCCTCAAATTTTATAGAAATTTCGGCAGCATCTCCCCTAAAACTTGGACTTTGCCACCCGGTTCGGATCCCAACTAAACCATGCCTCAATCATTTTCAACAGTCCAGAACCCAAAAATTAATTCAAAATCACGTTAAATTCAACAGTCGCCTCAGTGGCATATCTCAAGGAAACCATTTTAAAATCAAATCAATATCAACCGATTTAACTCATTTCCAAAGCTTTAAAAAAATGGCTCAATAACAAATCATTTGTCCAAAACCAAGTCAGTTAAAATAAACCAGGCTGAATTCAAAAGTGCATTCGACTTTTCACATCATCAAAATAATTAACTCAATTCAAATCAATCCTCAATGGATTAAACTCAGATTTTAAATCTTTAAAGAATCAACTTCAAAACATTACATTTCACAAAGCTGCACAACAATTCAACCAAACTAACATCCATAATCATTCGAGACAATCAAATAATACATAAGGTTGATACAATCACCAAATACACATTTTCTCACAACAGTATCCATATGTAATAATTCCAATATATAAAATATAGTTTTCGGAAGCGCCCCTACCTCAAAATGCCAAAATCATAACCCAAACGCGTCACAGGAACCTCCTCTCTTAAACTGAAATTACCAACAACCGCAACCTCGGCTCCAAGCCACTCCTGTAATACCCGGTCTAACCGAAATTAATTAAATGATGAGTTAAGTAGGAGCGAATAAGCTTGGAAGATTTGGCAATTGGAATTTGATAATTTAAATATGATATTTGGATTCAGTGAGTTTTTCCGAGTCGGAAGACATAGTTTTCTGCGTAAAAGCGCGCAGTGGAATTTTGACCGGCAGTACCGGCTGAGACCTGTCTGGTACTGCAGCTGAGAAAATTGATTATGAGTAAATAGGATTAAGAAATGAGGAATTATAATTAGGGGAGGTAGAAATATTTGAAGTGCGATTTAGAGCGCTAATCTTAAGGGTTTTGGCCCAAAATTGGGCCAACGGACAAAAATAAGTGAACCGGGCCTAAGTGGGCCCAAGACCCAACATATATAAACATTAGTTATGAGCATTTCAGCTCATTTTACCCTAAAAAGAAGGGTTGGGGCGCTGAATTAAGAAGAGAGAAGAGAAGAGAGAAAACCTAACTCTCTTTGATCTTCAAACCACCATAACTTGAGCTACAGAGCTCCGATTGACGAGCCGTTTACGGCCACGCGTCGCTCATCTCATCCTCTACAATTCTATCTAATATTTGTGGTGAGTATTCCATTCATCTCTGCCCAGTTTTCGAAATTCTCCACTGTTACACGTTTTTGGGAAGTTAGTGTTGAAATCTTGTGATTTTGGGTGTTTAGGGATACTCCAACATGGATTCTAAGTGGGTTCTATCCCTACTTCATATGGGCTGAGGTAAGAAGTGCTCAAACCCTTGTGATTTATCATCTTTATGAGCCCTAGGTTGATGTATGTATGTGATATTGGTTATGTTAGTGTATTTGATGATCTTGGTGCACAATTGGGAGATTGGTGTTGCTTGAGGAGCTTTGGTAAGGCTTGAGGCTAAGGTTGGTGGAGACTTCTAAAGAAGAGGCTCAATTGGTTTGGCTACAAGAGGTATGGTTTAAGTTTCATTTAAGTACCGTGTGGTGTGATGAGAATTCCTAGGCTAGATGCCCCTAGGATTAAGTTTGGATTGTGTAAATGGTTGGTGCTAATATGCATAGTTGGTATGTAACGTGAAATTAATGATTGGATTGAGAATTGTGTGGCCTTGTATGTTTGGTGTATTGAAAATTTGATGTATTGGGTAATGAGTATTAATTTGTGGTTTATGCATTTAAATTGTGAAATTGGGCCGGAGGCCGTAAATTTTGGGCCGGAGGCCGGAAAGAGGTAAGGGAGGTAAGTTGATGTGTGCATTGTATGATGACACAAGTGATTGGATGAATTTCATATAATGAATATATGAATGATTGGGTTGGTTATTGGATAATGAGGTTTGAAGAGTTGAAGTGTGGAAATTGGTAATTTTGGGTGAAATTGTATAGATGAGGTATGTTTGATTTTGGTTGAGATATATTATGTGGTCATATATGTGAGTATGATTATTGATGCCTTGATGGTATGATAATGCATGAGAGAAATGTATGTTGTGATATATGCTTGAGAAATGATTAAGGTTGATTTGGGGGTGAAACCACGTGATAGTGAGTATGATATTGGTTATGTATAATGATGGTTGATTAGAAATAGTATTGTTGGAAATTGGGATGAGGAAGAATGTATGACATGTTGATATGTTTGTAATTTAGCCATTTGTTTGAAATGGGTAAAGATGGTTATATGGCGGTTTTGTGAATTGTGGTAAGGTGTTAATGTATGAGTTGAGGAGGCTTGATGTTAATTTTGATATATTTTGACTGGTTTCAAAAAGGGTTGAAATTGGCATGTTTTGGTTGATTTTGAAAAGAGTTGAAAATTGCTTGTTTTGAAAATGGCACTTTGTGGTTTTATATGAAAACATGGTTTTTGGGCATACTTTGACGGGACATAACTTAGACTACGGATCTCTGTTTTGTGCCAAATCTGTTTAGAAATGTAATTGGATCCGGGATGTCCATGCCGTTCGAAGAACGGGTGAAAAACGATTTAAAATGAGAAAGTTATGTCCGTCGGAAGATTGGGGGTTGAATCTGTGAATTCTGCAGCTTTTAACTTAGAAAATTTTTAGCAGAATGACCCTCCACGCGTAGGCGCACTTGGCGCGTACGCATCGTTCTTCAAGAAGGCACCATCCACGCGTGCGCGTGGTGTGCGCGTGCGCGTCGATGCGCTGCACCCAATGCCCAGCCATTTTCCAGAGAGTTATGCCAGAATTGTGCCAGTATTGTGCCTGGGGCACGAGAACACCCGCGCGTACGCGTGGTTGACGCGTGCGCGTCGATTGGCAAATTTGTAATCCACGCGTTAGCGTGCATGACGCTTGCGCGTCGATGAGTTTTTGAGGCCATCCACGCGTGCGCGTGGAGTGCGCGTACGCGTGGCCCTGCTTTCTTGCCAAAGTTGATTTTTGAGTTCTAAAAGCCAAATCTCATACTTTTAAGCCTCCGATCTCACCCCTTATGTATTAAATCATTATGATATGGTTAGTAATGAGAAAGGAACTAGGGGATGTGGTAACTTGCGAGTGAAGCAAGGGGAAAAGTTATGATCAATGGCGATCAACGATGATTATATGAGATATGGAGGATGACGGTAGGAGTACCATGTATGCCATGAGCCGAAGGGCTATATTTATTGATAAATGGCTGGTTCCTGATTGGACCATGAGCCGGATGGCTGAGTTATTGCCGGGTCACGGCAAAGCCATTATTGATTATGGCTGAGAATAATTGCATATATGATTAATGAATGAATGTGTTAAATGGATAATAATGGAAAATGTTGAAATGTGATGTGTAACCCCGGGTAGTAGGCAGTGGCGTTGTCCACTTGCTCCGGGTATGAGACGGAAAAGGATGTTTATGATAAATGAGTTAATTATAGAGTCTTGAATGAATGTAACTCTGATACCTGGGTAGTAGTAAGGGTTGGGGTTCGTCCCACTTACTCCAGGTTAATGTTTGAGATTTGATAACAATGAGGATTGATAATATGAATGGAGATTGAATGAATATATGCTTAAGATACCTGGGCAGTAGCAAGGGTTGTGGTTCGTCCCGCTTGCTCCGGGTCAATGATTAAGATACCTGGGCAGTAGCAAGGGTTGTGGTTCGTCCCGCTTGCTCCGGGTTAATGCTTGAGATACCTGGGCAGTAGCAAGGGTTGTGGTTCGTCCCACTTGCTCCAGGTCAGAGATTGTGACGCCTGGGTAGTAGCCGCAGTAGTGGTTGTTTCACTGGCTCCAGGTTGAGCTGTTAAACACCCGCCTGGGTAGTAGCCGCAGTAGTGGTTGTTCCACTGGCTCTGGGTTGAGCGGCTAGTAGCAAGGGGGTTGTAGCTCAAACCTACTTGCTCCGCAAGGGGTGTTTCTGTCCATGGTTAGCTACCAGGACGTGTCGGGTTGGCTATATAACCGACAGATGATATCATCAGCCATAGGGCAGGCATACATCATTTGCATATGTTTGAATTGTTTGGGTTTGCCTATTTGTTTTGGATTTCTATATCATATATGCTATGTTACCTGATTACGTGCTACTTGTTCTACTTGTACCTTATTTGTGTATTACTTGTCTGTATTGCTTGTGTTTGTACAACTGAGAGATCCCTCATGATGGTGTTGGTGGATGTTGGGGGTTGTTCTTGATGAGATGAATTGATAATGCGATTGCATAATGATGATGATTTTTGAATGAGATCATTTGAGCCCACTGGGTAGACGCAGTGATGTGATTTCACTAGCTCCAGGCGAGGGTATGATGTATTGATATAAAGTTGTTGAGGCAGAACAACTGATAATGGTTTTGCTTACGATTCTGAGTCTGATTCGTGAAAGAGTCAGCGAATTGGGAAACATGTGTAACATGAACTAGATGTAGTATCCCCTTACGACAGATGCCTATTTATAGATTAGTGAGAATCTAGGCTGGATATTTGGTGAAAAGGAGTTTAGGATGCTTAGTGAGTTTTTATTGCAGTGCATTGTATTTATTTGGCACTTTTACCGTACTGGGAACCCATGGGCCCGGGGTTCTCATTCCGTATATATCTCTTGTTTTTCAGATACAGGTCCAGGTGCTCAGAAGTGAGCTGTGGTTCGTCTGAGAGACGGCGAAGATCTTTATTTTCTCTACTTTGTGTTTTGCTTAGAATCTCTCCACCTTTGTTTTGAAGATATTATATTATGTGTTGAACTCTTTTGGAACTTGCCTATAGAGGCTTTTATGTTTCCTTTGGGAGAAATTAGGATGTACTGTTGTCAGTTACTTTCATACTGTACCCTAGCCGGCCTAAACTTCGCGGGTCGCGACTAGTGGCTATTACTTATGTTATATATATCTATCTGTTATCTATCTCTTAATCTCCTTTATGCCTTGTCCGCATATCGCATTCGGGCTAACAGTTTAACTTTTCGTTGTCGAAACGTGAGTGAAACGTCTTCGCGATTTTATTTCTACTCTTTTCAGGCTTCTCGATTAATATTCCTTTCGAATTTACCTATATATATTAAAAATCCACCTGAGAGTCGTATCACCATAATATCATTGACTTATGACTCGAGCATAAGGATTTGCATATTAGGGTGTTACATTATGGTATCAGAGCAGTTCGTCCTCGTGAGCCTGAGGGATGGAACTGCTTATGCTTCAATGCATACTCTGAGTCTGTGCCTGTGCTAGTTAGGGTATCTAACCGATACATCTAGCATGAAGTCCATGAGTGTACCTTTGGTACTTTGAAGCACTATACTACCGATATTGAGACTGATCAACTTGATATCGATTGTCTGGTGTGTATAGGAACCAGATGGCGCCTCGTGGACCCGGTCGGGGACGTGAGAGAGATCGTGCTAGTACGCAGGAACCGGAAGTCAACCCGAATAACCTGGTAAACCTTATGGCGGCGTTGGAGAATATGGCTGCTGCTATGCAAACCACTGCGGAGGCTCTTGGGCAACAGATAAACAATAATGGCAATGGTGGAAGGGAAGCTCAGGGCCCGATGACACTGGCAACTTTCTTAAAGGTTAATCCACCTAAGTTCAAGGGAACCACCAATCCGACTGAAGCTGATACTTGGTTTCAGGCTATGGAGCGAGCGTTGCAAGCGCAGTTGGTACCCGAGGAGCAGTGTGTTGAATTTGCTACCTACATGCTTACAGGGGAGGCATCGCATTGGTGGCAAGGGGCTCGACGTCTCCTACAACAGGGGAATTATCCTATCACTTGGGATGCCTTCCAGGTGGAATTCTATAAGAAGTACTTTCCAAATTCCGCCAGGACAGCCAAGGAATTGGAGTTACTACAGCTGAAGCAAGGTGCTATGTCCGTATCTGAGTATACAGACAAATTTGAGGAGCTATTTAGGTTTTCCCGCATGTGTCAGGGAGCTCCGGGAGACTTCGAGGAATGGAAATGCATTAAGTATGAAGGAGGGCTCCGGAGTGACATCTTGAGTTCAGTGGGACCAATGGAGATCCAAACTTTTTTAGAATTGGTGAATAAGAGCAGAATTGTTGAAGAGTGTGTGAAGAGGATGGTTGCAGAGAAAGGAAGTCATAGAGAGCACAACCAAAGAATTGCACCAAGGGGTCGAGAGTTTAAGGAGAGAGGATACATGCAACACTTTCCCCAAGGGCGGAATAACTTTGCGACGAGTGAGGAGTCCCAAAGAAATGGTAAGAGAAAGCGGATATCGACTTCTTCTGATGTTTCGAGCTGTCAAAGATGTGGAAGTCATCACCCAGATAGGCCATGCCGATTGGGGTTAGGTGTATGTTACAAGTGCGGGTTACCAGGGCATGTATCAAGAAATTGCCAACAAGGAGAGAGTCAGGATGCGGGCCGATTGCGGCAGTAAGATTGAGGTAATTGCAATAATCAGGCTTAAATGGCAGTGTGTGATTTTATAATACCGCCTATATAGTAAAACTGGGAGTGTCAAGCTTAATATTAGACTGAGAAGCAAACCGGATGGTCCGAGTAAGGATTTGCCTTAATACAAATGGATAAATGCCTGTGATGTAAATGATTTTCTGTTGAGAATGATGTGTTGTGTTTGTTATATAGTTGGTTAATTTCTGGATTTTTGGTGAAATGGATTGAACCCGTGACTTTTAGTTCCTTTGATTTAAATAGATAAAGAATTGTCCTAAATGATGGATTTGGAAACGTTGATTTGAAATGCCAATCACGCTAAGTTGTGGTTGGGTACTTGAGGAAATAAGTGATGGAGCTAATACTTGACGAGAAATTAAAGTGGCGTAGCGGAAGCTTGCTAAAGCGTTAGCATAGTATGGTAATAATAAGGAAAAGTGGGATATGATTAAAAATGCTTTATGCTTTGAGTACTTAAAAGTTTAGTGAGCTTATACAGATACTGATTCTCGATAATTGGAATTAATTGCGACGGTGAGCCTTAATGGTTCCGAAATGGATGAGGAAATTATCATTGATGCATAGTCGGATTTAGATGATGATTGAGTGCAAGTTGTCGTATTCGAGAGATGGGTGCTATGATGTTTGGTCATGGTGACCTTGGATTTTGATCAAGATTTGTAATGATCAGTTTCAGAGAAATCGTTTGGAAACCTTTAAATTGCAATACTGATGCGGTACTGAGATTGGTTTGAGGGAACCCGTGACGGGTGGTAAACTCCAATTTTTGGGGAGGTGCTGTAGAAAATTTTCCCAAGAATTTGAAGGAGTATTTGGTTATGTTTTTGAAAATGATTTTGATCTGAGTAACTTCAATAAAAGAGATGTGCCTCGAAAGCTTTTATAGATTATTAAAGGAAAGCGGATTCTTAAGAGTTTGTCAGCTTGTTAGTCCAAACTCATTGAATTCTAAAAACGAATAAAGCTTTGATTGATTATAGTGATGTGGGATGATGGCTATGATTAACGATGATGGCAATATTATTGATGACAAGATTCGAGGTTTAATAGGGTGTGGGTTGATGAGACGATAAGAGTAAGGAACGAGGTTGTTGGTCGGTGTTGAACGAATGACCGAGACCCTCGGAGATAGAGAAATCAGAGCGCGGCAACGGAAGCGCGTAGAGTAAATGGACCTTGGAACTGTTATACGTATGATATAAAGGCAGACTACGCTCGCGTACTCGTAGTGATGGATGGAATTTTCGAGGGCGAAAATTTCTGTTAGGGGGGTAGAATGTAATACCCGGTCTAACCGAAATTAATTAAATGATGAGTTAAGTAGGAGCGAATATGCTTGGAAGATTTGGCAATTGGAATTTGATAATTTAAATATGATATTTGGATTCAGTGAGTTTTTCCGAGTCGGAAGACATAGTTTTCTGCGTAAAAGCGCGCAGTGGAATTTTGACCGGCAGTACCGGCTGAGACCTGTCTGGTACTGCAGCTGAGAAAATTGATTATGAGTAAATAGGATTAAGAAATGAGGAATTATAATTAGGGGAGGTAGAAATATTTGAAGTGCGATTTAGAGCGCTAATCTTAAGGGTTTTGGCCCAAAATTGGGCCAACGGACAAAAATAAGTGAACCGGGCCTAAGTGGGCCCAAGACCCAACATATATAAACATTAGTTATGAGCATTTCAGCTCATTTTACCCTAAAAAGAAGGGTTGGGGCGCTGAATTAAGAAGAGAGAAGAGAAGAGAGAAAACCTAACTCTCTTTGATCTTCAAACCACCATAACTTGAGCTACAGAGCTCCGATTGACGAGCCGTTTGTGGCCACGCGTCGCTCTTCTCATCCTCTACAATTCTATCTAATTTTTGTGGTGAGTATTCCATTCATCTCTGCCCAGTTTTCGAAATTCCCCACTGTTACACGTTTTTGGGAAGTTAGTGTTGAAATCTTGTGATTTTGGGTGTTTAGGGATACTCCAACATGGATTCTAAGTGGGTTCTATCCCTACTTCATATGGGCTGAGGTAAGAAGTACTCAAACCCTTGTGATTTATCATCTTTATGAGCCCTAGGTTGATGTATGTATGTGATATTGGTTATGTTAGTGTATTTGATGATCTTGGTGCACAATTGGGAGATTGGTGTTGCTTGAGGAGCTTTGGTAAGGCTTGAGGCTAAGGTTGGTGGAGACTTCTAAAGAAGAGGCTCAATTGGTTTGGCTACAAGAGGTACGGTTTAAGTTTCATTTAAGTACCGTGTGGTGTGATGAGAATTCCTAGGCTAGATGCCCCTAGGATTAAGTTTGGATTGTGTAAATGGTTGGTGCTAATATGCATAGTTGGTATGTAACGTGAAATTAATGATTGGATTGAGAATTGTGTGGCCTTGTATGTTTGGTGTATTGAAAATTTGATGTATTGGGTAATGAGTATTAATTTGTGGTTTATGCATTTAAATTGTGAAATTGGGCCGGAGGCCGTAAATTTTGGGCCGGAGGCCGGAAAGAGGTAAGGGAGGTAAGTTGATGTGTGCATTGTATGATGACACAAGTGATTGGATGAATTTCATATAATGAATATATGAATGATTGGGTTGGTTATTGGATAATGAGGTTTGAGGAGTTGAAGTGTGGAAATTGGTAATTTTGGGTGAAATTGTATAGATGAGGTATGTTTGATTTTGGTTGAGATATATTATGTGGTCATATATGTGAGTATGATTATTGATGCCTTGATGGTATGATAATGCATGAGAGATATGTATGTTGTGATATATGCTTGAGAAATGATTAAGGTTGATTTGGGGGTGAAACCACGTGATAGTGAGTATGATATTGGTTATGTATAATGATGGTTAATTAGAAATAGTATTGTTGGAAATTGGGATGAGGAAGAATGTATGACATGTTGATATGTTTGTAATTTAGCCATTTGTTTGAAATGGGTAAAGATGGTTATAAGGCGATTTTGTGAATTGTGGTAAGGTGTTAATGTATGAGTTGAGGAGGCTTGATGTTAATTTTGATATATTTTGACTGGTTTCAAAAAGAGTTGAAATTGGCATGTTTTGGTTGATTTTGAAAAGAGTTGAAAATTGCTTGTTTTGAAAATGGCACTTTGTGGTTTTATATGAAAACATGGTTTTTGGGCATACTTTGACGGGACATAACTTAGACTACAGATCTCTGTTTTGTGCCAAATCTGTTTAGAAATGTAATTGGATCCGGGATGTCCATGCCGTTCGAAGAACGGGTGAAAAACGATTTAAAATGAGAAAGTTATGTCCGTCGGAAGATTGGGGGTTGAATCTGTGAATTCTGCAGCTTTTAACTTAGAAAATTTTTAGCAGAATGACCCTCCACGCGTAGGCGCACTTGGCGCGTACGCATCGTTCTTCAAGAAGGCACCATCCACGCGTGCGCGTCGATGCGCTGCACCCAATGCCCAGCCATTTTCCAGAGAGTTATGCCAGAATTGTGCCAGTGTTGTGCCTGGGGCACGAGAACACCTGCGCGTACGCGTGGTTGACGCGTGCGCGTCGATTGGCAAATTTGTAATCCACGCGTTAGCGTGCATGATGCTTGCGCGTCGATGAGTTTTTGAGGCCATCCACGCGTGCGCGTGGAGTGCGCGTACGCGTGGCCCTGCTTTCTTGCCAAAGTTGATTTTTGAGTTCTAAAAGCCAAATCTCATACTTTTAAGCCTCCGATCTCACCCCTTATGTATTAAATCATTATGATATGCTTAGTAATGAGAAAGGAACTAGGGGATGTGGTAACTTGCGAGTGAAGCAAGGGGAAAAGTTATGATCAATGGCGATCAACGATGATTATATGAGATATGGAGGATGACGGTAGGAGTACCGTGTATGCCATGAGCCGAAGGGCTATATTTATTGATAAATGGCTGGTTCCTGATTGGACCATGAGCCGGATGGCTGAGTTATTGCCGGGTCACGGCAAAGCCATTATTGATTATGGCTGAGAATAATTGCATATATGATTAATGAATGAATGTGTTAAATGGATAATAATGGAAAATGTTGAAATGTGATGTGTAACCCCGGGTAGTAGGCAGTGGCGTTGTCCACTTGCTCCGGGTATGAGACGGAAAAGGATGTTTATGATAAATGAGTTAATTATAGAGTCTTGAATGAATGTAACTCTGATACCTGGGTAGTAGTAAGGGTTGGGGTTCGTCCCACTTACTCCAGGTTAATGTTTGAGATTTGATAACAATGAGGATTGATAATATGAATGGAGATTGAATGAATATATGCTTAAGATACCTGGGCAGTAGCAAGGGTTGTGGTTCGTCCCGCTTGCTCCGGGTCAATGATTAAGATACCTGGGCAGTAGCAAGGGTTGTGGTTCGTCCCGCTTGCTCCGGGTCAATGATTAAGATACCTGGGCAGTAGCAAGGGTTGTGGTTCGTCCCGCTTGCTCCGGGTTAATGCTTGAGATACCTGGGCAGTAGCAAGGGTTGTGGTTCGTCCCACTTGCTCCAGGTCAGAGATTGTGACGCCTGGGTAGTAGCCGCAGTAGTGGTTGTTCCACTGGCTCCAGGTTGAGCTGTTAAACACCCGCCTGGGTAGTAGCCGCAGTAGTGGTTGTTCCACTGGCTCTGGGTTGAGCGGGTAGTAGCAAGGGGGTTGTAGCTCAAACCTACTTGCTCCGCAAGGGGTGTTTCTGTCCATGGTTAGCTACCAGGACGTGTCGGGTTGGCTATATAACCGACAGATGATATCATCAGCCATAGGGCAGGCATACATCATTTGCATATGTTTGAATTGTTTGGGTTTGCCTATTTGTTTTGGATTTCTATATCATATATGCTATGTTACCTGATTACGTGCTACTTGTTCTACTTGTACCTTATTTGTGTATTACTTGTCTGTATTGCTTGTGTTTGTACAACTGAGAGATCCCTCATGATGGTGTTGGTGGATGTTGGGGGCTGTTCTTGATGAGATGAATTGATAATGCGATTGCATAATGATGATGATTTTTGAATGAGATCATTTGAGCCCCCTGGGTAGACGCAGTGATGTGATTTCACTAGCTCCAGGCGAGGGTATGATGTATTGATATAAAGTTGTTGAGGCAGAACAACTGATAATAGTTTTGCTTACGATTCTGAGTCTGATTCGTGAAAGAGTCAGCGAATTGGGAAACATGTGTAACATGAACTAGATGTAGTATCCCCTTACGACAGATGCCTATTTATGGATTAGTGAGAATCTAGGCTGGATATTTGGTGAAAAGGAGTTTAGGATGCTTAGTGAGTTTTTATTGCAGTGCATTGTATTTATTGGCACTTTTACCGTACTGGGAACCCATGGGCCCGGGGTTCTCATTCCGTATATATCTCTTGTTTTTCAGATACAGGTCCAGGTGCTCAGAAGTGAGCTGTGGTTCGTCTGAGAGACGGCGAAGATCTTTATTTTCTCTACTTTGTGTTTTGCTTAGAATCTCTCCACCTTTGTTTTGAAGATATTATATTATGTGTTGAACTCTTTTGGAACTTGCCTATAGAGGCTTTTATGTTTCCTTTGGGAGAGATTAGGATGTACTGTTGTCAGTTACTTTCATACTGTACCCTAGCCGGCCTAAACTTCGCGGGTCGCGACTAGTGGCTATTACTTATGTTATATATATCTATCTGTTATCTATCTCTTAATCTCCTTTATGCCTTGTCCGCATATCGCATTCGGGCTAACAGTTTAACTTTTCGTTGTCGAAACATGAGTGAAACGTCTTCGCGATTTTATTTCTACTCTTTTCAGGCTTCTCGATTAATATTCCTTTCGAATTTACCTATATTTATATATTAAAAATCCACCTGAGAGTCGTATCACCATAATATCATTGACTTATGACTCGAGCATAAGGATTTGCATATTAGGGTGTTACAACTCCCGCGGTAACCACAACAACACTAATCGCGACATGTAACAACAGAAACTCAATCTTATAGCAATTTATGCCGCAAAACCATAGTGTATGATGCTAGAATAGTAACTAGAGAGCTTTCAAATCGAAAATGCTTACCGAACCAAGAAGGAATGGCTGAACCGGAATAGCGGCGGTCTCCGAACCGGTCCAGTGGCAGCCCAGCAGCCACCTCAAGCGGCATCGACGACAATTTCTGATCGCGCCAACTGAAACCAACATGCAGCGACTACGGTATTCTCGGAATTTAAAATGGACAGATGCCTCAAATAAAACCCTTACCGAAAACTTTTCCGACGACAGCAGCGGGGTTTTCTGGCGGCCAAGCACGGCGGCGTGACTCAACACAAAACCAGGCAGAGCGGCGGCAGCCGCCAACAACTCTGGTGAGCTTCCTCAATGACGGTGATGGTCGGAGCTTCGGCGGTGCTAACCGAGGCTTACCGGCGGCAGGAATGGTGGCGATAGCTTTGTGTAGCACGGCGGTGCCTGTCCTTTCCCCCACCGCGAGCTCTCTGTCTCTCTCTCGCGCCCTCTGCTCTTACGACCAGCGGCGACGACGATCGCGCGGCTAGCCGCGGCGTCGTAACGAGGCTGGCTCCATGGTGTTGTAGATCAGGAATGGTGACTCGCGAGGGTGACATCGGCGGACTCCTGGCGGTGGTTGTGACCCTCCTCTCCTCGGTGGCATCAAGCGGCAACGGCAAACCCCAGTGCCCCCGACGCAGATCCTTGCCTCATACTTAGATTTTACTCCTCTTGTCCCTGCACAACACGACGGCGCGACGGCAGTGACGCCCGCCGGTGCCGTCTTCCCCCTCTCCTCTCCTCCCCGTTTCTCTTCTCCCTCCTTCTGTTTCTCCTTTTTTTCTATCATGGAAGAGAAACGCTGCTGCTGAGTTAGGAAAAAAGAAGGGTTTCGGCTGCAGCTGGGGCATGGGGAACCAATGGGTTACTGGGTAGGATCTTAGGGTTTCATTTTGAAAATTAGGATTAAGGGCATTATGGTAATTTCACATAAAATTGGGAATAATATAGTAATTGAAACCCAATGTAAATCCAACACTAATAATATATGAAAAAATACTATTTGCTCATCAATTTTTACAAATTACTTTCAATAAAATGTCCAAATTCAAAATTTAGAAATAATATAATTAATTTCTCTATTTTCTAAAATAGCAATATCAATATATTAAAATATTGATTATTTAGTCCATATCATATAAAATTGCTATTATTACATAACTGCCAGCTTTATAATTTAAATATAGAAAATAATCCAATAATTATAAGATTGGATAATAAATCCTAATTTATTTCAAATTCAATTAATCAAAACTTGCTCTAATTTTCTTTAATAAAAAAATTTTTGAAATTAAAACTATAGAAATACTGAATTTGAAATTAACTAATAATAGCCCTTTTTTAAAAGTTCTGGGTCTTACAGTCGACCTCCTTGCTAGCACAACCCCGTCATCTTCCCATCGCTATATGAACGGGTCTTCTTGTCTTTGCCGTTCTGAAGTCACCAGTGCCAAGCCGCCGTTCTCCATTGTTGGCGTATATGTTTGCTTGTTGGGAGAGAGAAGACCCAGAAAGACTAAAAAAAACTTCGGATGCGAATTGAAATTAATTGTATGAGATCCAGATAGGTTTTCTATCTGCCCAACTTAGAATCGGGATTAGTCTCTGTAGGTCCATTTTATGTTAAGATACAATGGAGGCAAGCAAGTCAACATAGTGTGGGCCCTACTTTTTTATTCCTTCTTTTTATCACAATTCACAAATTCTATGCTTTGATTTTTTTTTGTCATAAATTTTATGTTTTGTTTGATTGTTGTATAAATCATGGATCTACATTGAGCTATCTAGGAAATTAATTTATTTTGCTTATATTTTAAAATGAGTTTAATTAATAATTTGTTATATAAAATTATTTTATATTTTTAATAAATCAAATCTAATGATATTAATTAATAATATATAGATTAATTTCGTTTAAAACGAAAAAAGTTTTGCCATATATTACTTTTATTTATGGGAATATAAAACTTAAAACTTAACAATCCACGGAATATAAAAGACTAAGGAAATAATGTGATTTATAAATTATCTTTAATTTATATATAATATAATTAAATTTAATAAATTAAATTAGAATAAACAACAAATTATTTATTTTATTTCGGGCTTTATAAATGAATAAACCAATTAACTAATATAAGGAATTACAATTAATGTAGTAAAATTAATCAAGTATTATATACTATAATAAATTATATTAATATTTAAATATCTAATCAAATTAATTAATTGATATAATTAAGTCATACTAAAATTCTTAAAAATTCACCATTTTTAATTAAATACTATCTATACTATATAAACCACATTTAAATCTATTTTTTCGTGCGTATATAATTTAAAGTAATTTATAATTTATTTGACTTAATATTATAATATAAAATTATTTATAAATTAACATTAATTCATATATAATATATAATTAAATTTAATAAATTTAATTAAAATAAACAATAAATTATTTATTTTATTTTAAACTTCATAAATGAAAAAAACTAATTCACTAATATAACGAATTACAATTAATGTAGTATAATTAATTAAGTAATATAAATTATAATAAATTATATTGATATTTAAATATCTATTTAAATTAATTAGTTGATATAATTAAGTCATTGCAATAAATTGTATTAAATGAGTTAAAATAATTAAATCGGAAACACTCTCCAAAGCATGCCACGTCATCTCCATCATTAAGTGCAGAAATTCAATTTTTATATAATAGAATAGATAATCTTAGAATTAATCATGTAAAATATTAGTAAATAATATGGATAGAAATGATTGAAATGTAGATTAGACCCACTGAACATATATACACAAAATTGCAACACAAATTCACAACTTCACCAACAAAATTACAACACAAATTCACAAATTTACCAAGTAGAGATTCAATGAAATACAGATTCAGTCATTCATAATATGAGAGAGAGAGAGAGAGAGAGAGAGAGAGAGAGAAACTTATTTGCAGACAGATAAATAGAGGAGGAAGATAGCGACACGCTTAGGAGAAAGGGGATCCGGTAACAGACTCACACAAAACTGCAGCGACGACCAGGTGATGAGTCTATGAAAGAAGAAAAGAAGAACTTAACAGACTCACAATGTGATGAGAGAGAGAGAAAGCAGGGAAGAGAAATTTACCTAGAGAAAATGGGCTCAAAAGGAGGAAGGCGACAACGGGCTTAAGGAATTTACCTAGAGAAAAAGGGGTTCAATAGTAAGGTAGCGACGAGCTCAACAACGACGGTGACGGACTCAGCAACGGACGATGAGAGCTGTGAAGGTAGGCAGTGACGGCTCAGTAGCGAGACGACAGAAGCTATGACGACAATGAGAGCTGTGAGGTTTTCTGTAGAGAAGTTGAGAAGAAGAAGACTCTAGGTGAGGATGACTAAGTCTCTCTGCCGTGGCTATGAAGTATGGACTTAGACTAATCATTGAATCTGTGATGTGAGACAAATTCTAATCCATAAAAGTGTTTATATGTATATACCCTGGGGCGGGTACACCTTAAATCCGACCCCATTCTACCCCACTCGGCTGCTCGAACACTCGCCCTGAACGAAACCTGCCTCACCTCGGGCCGATTTATTATTTGTCTTGACCGAGTAAGGACGGGTCGTGTACTCACGGGTTTCAATACTCCTGCAATATCTAGCCACGTATTGATACTCCGTTTATTAAGGGTCAATCGCTTGCCAATGGATTACTACGCACGCAAAGCGAGATTCGAACATCCTAATACTTACTTAAGCAAATGAGTAAGATGGTCACTCAACAAACTCAAATTGATTAAGACAAATATTAATTATTTTTAATATTAAAAATTCTTAAAATTTGATTTTAATTATAACTTTATAAAATATTTATAATAATAATTATTATATATATTTTTATTTAATTTTCTTTAATAAAAATCTTTATATAATTTTATATATTATCCCGTACAGAGTACGGAAACATACACTAGTAATAATAATAACAAAAAACCAAACCAGCAGGATAAAAGAAAACAAATAATAATAATAAGAATCACCAAAATAAAATAATAATAATAATAATAAAGATAATAATAATAAAGATAATAATAATAATTATAATAACAAATCACCAGAACAAAATTAATCATATAATTATTACATGATTATTAAATAAATAATATTAGAGTGGAAATATATATATAAAAATTATATTTATAAGATATATATTTATCTCTTTTATTGATATACTTATAAAATGTATTTGACCGCTGAGTTCATCGTAAAAAAAAAGTAGCCACGATACTGATGATTTAAGAAAAGACAAGCACGTTTATATATATTTTAATTTTTAAGAATTATAAAAGTGTTATTGTTCATAATTATTTAACTTAAAAATAATACGAATACAATGACTTTTTTTGTTTAAAATTATCGATTTTAAACAGTTAATTTTTATAAACCAAATAAAAATAATTAATCATAAAAGTATAATAATGAGACTACAATCATTTTTACTAAAGTAAATTAAATTATTAATTTAAATTATACTGCTTTTAAATTTTAAGTTAAAAATTATATACATAGCAATAGATCTATACTTTTTACCGTACCCAAATTCTATGCGTGTCTTTTAGCTAATCAATGTTATCTCAAATAAGTTAAAAGTCATGATAAAAGACAGCAATTCATTAAGCAATTTCACCAAATAGAAGATATATATTTATATTCTTTATACCATAATTATATAATAAAAAAAATTAAAAATAGAAAATCCTTGGCTATAATAGATTTTTGTCTCCCAACCATTTCAAGATATAACGGACTAATTGGGATAACTCAAGTCAACATTATTTCAATCTCCAATAAGTACATTGCTATTTCATTAAGTTCAATACCAAATATTAAGTCACATCATTCATTGAGTTCAATTAAATCCCTAATTTTTCAATAAGTATGTCCAATCAAGGTCCGTCAGAATTCAAAGGTATCTAACAAGAATAAATTAAAGCCCAAACAATTAGTATTTAAAAACTGGTGCGAAATTTATAACTCACAAATTAATCAGGTGAGTGAGAATTGATTCCACAAAATTTGATGGATCAAGCAACAATAATTAAGTGATTTGATTATTCAGATAAACAACAATTAGTATTTTGAGAATTAATTGCATTAAACAGTAAAATTAGAGAATTAGAAAAGCAAATAGTAAATTGGTGTGAAGAATATGTGAGAAAATAGTTAAGGTTTTAGAGATATTTATCTTCTGGATTAACTTTTCTTATTTACTATTTTAATCATGCAAGATTCAATTCATGGCAAATTATATATGACTAAACTCTAATTCCTTAGTAATTTAGCCTCTTCTAACCTAGTTAACCACCAATTCTTTGGTCACTTAATTTCAATTAGAGGTTTAAGTCCAATTCTAGTTTATGAACCACAAAAATCCTAATTACCCAAATATAAGAAGATTATATGTCACGTATCCCGTTAAGTCCAGATGATTAGTGATTTAGGAGAAATTGTTTTCAAGTGTTGTTCAAGTAAATTGGTTTTCCAAGGTTCACAAGAACTTAATTAGAATAAGGGTTATTCTTCCGATCTACCCAAATCCTTAAGATGAAGAACGAAAAAAAAAATTTTGAAATTGAAATCAAAACATTAATTAAAATAGAAGAGTAATAGTATCAATCCATACAATAAACAGAGCTCCTAACCTTAACAGTGAAGGTTTAGTTGCTCATCGCTCAAAGAGAAAACTAGGGTTCCAAAGTGTAAAATGTAGAATGAGGTCCGTAAAAGAGAAGAGCGCCCGAAGAGCTACATCTTTTCCCTTTTATATCTAATCCTAATTAATATAAAATATATTTTTTAAAATTAAATAATATTTTTTCTATTTACAAATAAAATAAAGTTTTAATAAAAAATATAAAAGATCTCGTGCTTCTCCTCGAGGGAACATGGGGACCATCCAAAACCTTGAAGTTTGAAGTCTAACTTAGCGTATTTGTGTGTAGCTGGCGCCTAACTTGGATAATCCCAAGTTAGGCGCCACCCTTCCCATATGCAATTGGCGTGCTTGTCTTCATCCAGCGCCTAACTTGGAAAATTTCAAGTTAGGCGCCACCAAGGCTGTATAATCTAGGAGAAACGTGTATACTATTATATATCAATGCCACTGAAATCGTGTCAATTTGACCTCTTTACCTCAAGTTATGCTCGTTGGAGTATAAGGAGGTCAGGGTTGACAGCATCATCTAGTTTCTCCCTTTTCTTCTACACAAGTTCAGTCAAATCCATCTGAATGCTACCTAAAATAACCAAATTGCGCACGACTCAAAGTAGCATTCATGGTGGCTAAAAAGTATTTAAATCTTGATTAAACTTAACAAATTCAAATGCAAATTCATTAGGAAAAGATAGGAAAGATGCTCATGCATCAAAAACCAAGTCAAAATATCGAACAAACAACATGAGTCAAAAGACCTCATTCTCTTCTGATGTTTTATTGAGCTCAAAAGTTAGCACAGAAGCACTGTCTCCAGTAGAAACAACCTCTTAAAACTATCTCCTGGCACAACATCTTCCTCCTTCATTAAATCTTGAACTATCTTCCCTGTTTCTTCTAGAGTCTGTTGAATCTTGTTCCGAAATAAACCTGAAAGTTACAACATAGCCAATCAAATCCAATATATCATAAATTATTAAAAAAAACACGGTTAAGCTTAACACTATAGAAATTTTGTTTGGCTTATGTTTCCAAAGTTGTGCAAGATTTCTTTCTATAAGAATGAATTTCTCCCGAGACGTAATTTCAAATTCAACAACAAGACTATTCTTATAGAGTGTCTACACAATGTACGAAATTGCTTTTTTAAGTAATAACTAAAGAATATGCCAACTGAAAATCATAGTAACTAATTAAAAGGATATAGTGCGAAGCCAAAATTATAAATACTAAATACTAAATAACTAAAAACTAATTTCTTACATTTTTTCTAAAACTAACGGAAATGAGAGAAGCAAAAGACTTAATAGTATAAGAGAAGAGTTGAGAAATATCACATAAATGATGTATATTTGTTTTTTCAAGGTTTATCTGCATTCAGTCCTTAATAACTATTAGATTTCCCTATATCTTCATTCTTTGATGTATAAGTTCAGATGTAAACGTATAGATAAACTTTTCTCAATCTAAGAACTAACTAATATCACATTAAGCTGGGATCTTTCCATATTTTTTTCCAAGCATTCTTATTCTAAGCGAGATGATTACTATCGGATAAATATACAAGGATATATGAGAGTTAGGTGTGATAAATAATAGATCATAGAAACTAATGCTTTGAAGCTCTTTGATTCTTGCTAGTTTGGGATTCAAGACATGAAGAAACAAGAATCTTGTTCATCAAGTTCTCACGAAAACACAAATCATTAAACCAAAGAAGGAACATCAAAATCAGAAGCATTCATCCAAAACCTTATCTTTCATAAGCATGGAAGGTACATAAGAAAAAGAAAGATAACCCTTTCAAGAATTGGAAGGTTCCAACTTTCTACAATGAAAATGACATTAAAGATAGCCTCATGCTATAGGCTCACATTGTTGCTTCCAATGTCATATGATGATGAATAAATTTCTTAGGTCAACTTGAAGTATTTTCTGTCTCACATATTTTAGATTACAACTTTGAAAATTTTGTCAATATTTTGGCTAATGCAGCTTTTCTTTTTATTTCATTCACTTCTTACTTTCATAATACCACTCAATTATACTTAAGTTTCAGTACATCAGAAACAAAAAAGGATAAATAATTTATTCTATAATCTATGCACACCAAAAATAAACAAATAAGAAACTAGGTTTAAACTAATTAAGTGAAAATACTCTATTACACATTTCTTTTCTCCCTCTTTTTTTTTTTTGACTTTTCTCTTCTTTTATATTTTTGTTACCTAAAATACAAACACAACCCCATTATAATCTTCTACATCTAGTTTGGCCTTGTTACCTTAAATATTATATTGAACGGTAATAGTGTAGTAGTGTTAACATTTAATCCAAATCTCTATAATAAATCGAAGTAATTTGTTCTTGATAAATCATATATTTGGTTCTTAAATCCAAATTTTACCTTCACTTCCTCCAGTATTTGGTGTGACAGCCTCTTGTCTGTACTTGTTATGAACACAAAGCTAAATTTTCTACAGTATTTTCTTTCGAATTGATCCAACTCCTGCAGTATTAAGAGACTCAAAAAAGATAAGAACTTTGGATGTGTCCTTTGTTTGCATGATAATAAAATCACTCAAATTATTGTTGCAGTTTGGCAAAGTAAAAGGACCAATTTGCTGTCAGACATATGAGAGCGTACTAACATAATTGTTCCAGGTGCAAATATAATAGCCTCATCTATGTGTATGTGTGCAGAGAATACATCCAGCCATGAGTGAATAGGTGACTTGTTGAACCATAAGTCTCTTGCAAATGATGTTGCATACTCCATCAAAGAGAATGGAGATGCTTGAACCATTACCCTAAAAAACCATATGCTAATGCCGCAAAAAAAGAATACCCTCTCTTCCAATTTTTCTGATAAGTCCCATCATGAAACAAGTGAGCAAAAATAACATTAAGTATACACATGAATCAATAGTTATCTCCTGCTATTGTAGGTTAAAAAAAGCCAAAATAATAAATTCTAGTGTAATCAATAGTGTACATATCCTATTTTGGTAGTTGCTAATTAATAAATTTGCAAGTGTCTAACTCTCAACTAGACTATACATAGAGTAATAGTGTACATATCCTATATTGGTAACTAAATACATCTATAAATTAATAGGCTCTTCGCAAGTATCAAAGACATCAGTGGTGGGTTCTTCTAAATCACCCTTTCTTGTTAACGACAAACCTTCAACATCACACTCAGACAACCCAGTCAAACTCGGTTGGGGTAAAAGTTCAACTTCACATTGTTCATTGTCTTTACCGATGTCAAACAAATCTCTTGGCTTCACATAGACTACTACACTCTATTTCTTATCGACTTCATCATCCACATATTATATAAGGAGAGCTTCGGATACAAGAATGTACAGTTCGTCATCTCCTCAATCACCAATATGAATCAGATGAGAAAAATTGACTACTGTGTGGCCCAAAATGTCTTGTTTTATGCCTCTATCAGATGTGGTGTTTTTTCAGATACATCTTAACAAGACGATTGTGGATTGACCACTATAGTTCAACTCAATGATGTTCACTAGTTTTTTGTAATATGAGACGCCACCAATGGCATCATTACTGTCGCGCTTGCTTGCATAACTTCTAATGTCAGAAGTGACATAAACCCCACTATTCTAAATTTTCAACCCTTCTTCTCTCAGGAGGAGTCTAAACTTAAATCCATTTATGTTGTAAACTGTAAATCGGCTAGCTTGGACATTAGGGCCACAAGCATGCCATTGTAATTCATTTGAATGCCTGATTCTTCCCAAGGGAACTTGGCAGGTAACAATTACACGTTTTGTCAGTTTGGGATACAAATGATAGGACACCATCGAATATATAAAAGGATTAATCATAACAGGATTCACCTCACACTTGAACCACTCAGAAAATTCTGTGTGCACAATACTGTTTATGTGAGACTAAGACCTTGCCTTACTTTGCAACCTTCTCTTTTTGATAGCCCTGAAATCACTAGATAGATCACAACAGTTTCATGTTAGAATCTCCATCTATAGTTGATCATTCGTATTCCATAATTTCAGTTGCACTTACTCAAAGAATTTTTCCATAGCTGGGCAATTGACCAATACGTGACGATGTGCTTGAAGTTCTTCAGTTGGTGTAAGAGCGTACAAAGAAGCAGTACCCACAGCCTTTCTAACCTCTGGGAACATGGTTTCACTTTCACTAGGCATAGGTTCACTCGGTAAATCGTCAACACACATTGGTCGATTGATCCTACTATCGACATTATCTAGATATCTTGAATAGAATATGAGAATCTCCTCAAATAAGTATCTCTCTGCAATCGAGCCCTCTGGTTGTGATCTATTATGCACGTACTGCTTGAGATGACATAAGTACTGTTGAGAATATAACATGTGTCTTAATATGTTTTGGTTACCAGAATCAAAAACATAAACACAAATTTGTTTGATAATTATCTTTTAATTGGGTACATCCACAGATAATGCACTAGGCCACCAAAGTGCACTTCCTCAACCAGATGCACTGTCAAGTGAACGATGACTGTGAAGAAAGAAGGAGGGAAAATCATCTCCATGCGGCACAGAGTATGGACCACATGATCCTGAAGGAGAGAAAGTTGTCAAGGGTCTATGGATTTGTTGCATATTCGGCAAAAAAAGGATGATAAATCTGCCAGGACAGCATACTAGGGCAGGCAATACATTCCTTAATGCAATTGGCAGTAGATGTTCTATTAGAATGTGACAGTTGTAGTTTTTCAAGCCCAACAACTTGTGCTGTCATAAGTCAACACAACGAGAAATGTTGCTAGAGTACCCATCTGCAAAAACCACATTCTTGATAGTTCTTAAAAAGACATCCTTCTATGGATTGGACATAGTAAAGACGACGGAAGGGTACTTTCTATCTTCCCGTGGCCATAAATCATGCTTCATTCACATTAGCTGGAGGTCTTTTCATGATTTAAGGTGGTCTTTAGATTTACCTTTCTTGTTTAGTATGGTTAAAACTATGTTGTGCGCACACATTCTTCTCTATGTGCATCACGTCAAGATTGTGACGCAATCCATTGTTCTCCCAATATGGGAGCTCAAAGAATATACTCCTATTTTTCTAAGGAGACTCGTCTTGCACGGCAGTTTGCTGTCCGTGTGTCTTTTTCCCAACAACCGATTGCACCTTGCCAAGTTGGACATGCACATCCTCTAATTGTCTCATGATGTCTCCACCAGAAAATTTGACAGGTAGACCTCTATCCTCTATCTTTTTATCAAATCTATCTCGGTCTTTTCTATATCTTTGGTCATGATTCAGAAAGTGACAATGACATGAGAAACACCATTTCTGACTTTGTGTGAGCTAGTTAGTCTCAACATCCAAATTGCACGCAGGACAAGCTCTTCCACCGTACGTATTCCATCCAGATAAGTTGCCCAACCTTGAAAAATTTCTGATTGTCCACATCATCGCAGCATATATCTTGAAGGTTTTTTTCTCGTTAGTATCGTAAGTTTCAACACCAACCCATAACTGCTTCAACTCATCAATCAAGAGCTGTAAGTATATATCTATATCATTTTCAAGCATTTTAGGACCAAGAATAATCATAGAGAGGATAAAAAAGATAGGTTTCTTACAAATCCAAGGAGGTAGGTTGTACGGAATAAGAACCATAGGCCAAATTGAGTACTTCAAGCTCATGTTTTCAAAAGAGCTAAAGTCATCGCTAGCTAAGGCTAAGCAAATACTGTGCGGATTGCCAGAGAAGTCAGAATATCTTCTGTCAAATGCCTTCCATGTCTTGTCATCCCGTGGATGTCTATAAATACCGTTAGAGTTACGACCTCTCTTATGCCACAACATGTAATGTATGTCTTACTAGACATGAATAACCGTTGCAATCATGGCATAGGAGGAAGTAACAAAGAATCTTTACCGCTTGCGGTTTCCCATTCTTCTTAACAACCATATTGATTGTTACTTTGGAGTTCTTCTTAGTCTTTTGCTTCCATCTCCATGTCCCACATCGTTTGTATTTAGACAGCTCTTAATCGCTGCCCTGGTATAGCATGCAGTCATTTGGACATGCATCTATCTTCTTGTACGCGATACCAAACTTTCTTATGATCCTATTGGCATCGTGCATATTGCTTGGAATCCTTACATTCTCAAAGGTGACCGCTAGCAACTCCAGTATCATCCTAAAGGCCTTGTCTCTCACTCCGCACAAGGACTTTGTATGATAGAGCCTCGCCAAGAAAGACAGCTTAGAGAACTTTGAACATTCCAGGTATAACCCTGCTCTCCATCATCGAGTAGGTCATGAAAATTGCGGGCCTCGCGACTAAGTTCATTGTATAAATATGGCAACTCCTCCGCATCTCCTCCAGCATGTTCATTCTCTAAGTTTTCTTCATCGCCATGAAGTTCTAGAAAGTTGAATGCCTCGTGGACCATGTCAACCATTGGGGCATTGAAGTTTCTATCAGATTCTGCTTCTTGTCCGTCACTAGAATTCTCTACTACACGTCTCTCACTGTGATGTACCCAAAATGTATAACTAGGGGAAAAAGGTTTTATCAGCAAATGATCGTACGCATCCTTTCTAGTTTGAAAATGGCGAAACCCACGCTTTGGACATGAACAATGTATCTTCTCATCGGATGATGCATTGGCAAATGAAAAATATAAGAATATATTCAAACCGTCCCTATATTCTGCATCATCTTGTGCTTTGAAATCCAACTCTTATCAATATCTAATTTAATAAAATAATAGAACAACAAATATTCAAATACTAAAGTCTGACTACTAGAAAAATTTAACAATAAATCTTAATTAAAAATGAGAAGGTATACTATGATATAGTCATATTATTTGAAATAAACTGGGAGAATTACTCTTAAAAGGAAAAATAGAAAACACAGTTACTAGCATTTAGGATAATGCGCAACCCACAAAATTATTCAAGAATGTTACTCACTCATTGAAAAATTCTGCACTTTCTAAAAAATTATTGAAAGAAAAAAACTATAGTTCCAAAGGCAAAAAATTAAAATGAAAAAAAAAACCTTCTTTACAAAAAAAAAAAGAAAAGAAAAGAGGAGTAGAAATTAGAATTAAGAAAATACTCAAGATAAAAGCATAATATAAATAAACAATCCAACTTTAAACAGAAAAGATGGACTTAAAAATTGTTATAGTTGGATAAAAGAAATGAGTCACTTTGGATTTATAAGAGAATATGGTACCAATGCTACATTAATTTACTAAATGGATAATTATTTGTGAAGGACAAAATTAACTAAGCCACATATTTAAGAGGAAAATTATGTTGCTCAATCATGAAAGTTGTTCGGTTGCTCGGGTCTTGAACGGGTCGGTTCAACGATTTGTTAAGGAGCAAAGGGTGGTTGGATACTAGATCTGGGTGATCTCTGGGAGTGAGGTCCTGCCGAGCGCGTGGTTTGCAGAGAGAATGAGGTGGTAGCACCTGCAAAAAGGACTCCGACGCCTAAGTCAGAGTCCGTATGAGAGGTGGTGTTTAGGGTTAAGTGACGTACCTGGAGGAGGGGTAGAACGCTTCCCTTATATAATCTTTATGCGTATGGGTCCCATATGAGCAGACCCTCTTTTCTGAAAGTTTTCTTTTCAACTGTCCTTGATCACGCAAAGGGAGAGACGACATTCGGGTTACCTCCCGATTTGGTTTCGTCAAACCGTCAAGTTAGATGGGCGCCCGGATCCGGATCTGTAGTGAGTGGAGCTGGGCCGGAATAGAAGTGATGGAAGTGCTTAGGTCTTTAAATTGTTCACGAATTTTTTTATCACCTAACTTGAACTTAAGTCAATATTAAAATTCAAGACCCACGTCCTGTCTAAAGATCTTTTGGTATAGAATACATAGTAATGCTTCACAAGTAAACACATAAAATAATAAACACAATTCATACAATTTGTTTGTATAATATTTATGATCAATACAAACTAAATTAAAATAAAAGAAGTGTCATGTCAATTATGAGGATGTTAGATATGGCTATATTGAACGATATTGAATACATTACTCATTTTTAAGAGAATAACACATTTAGAAATTTTGGTATTTAATTTTTTATATTTATTAAATTTAAGGGTGGTGAGAATAAAAGAGGTTAAAATATGCGACATCTACAGTTAAATTAATCATTATAGATTGAACACATACAAATTAAAATAACTTATTAATATTTAAATAAAAAACTATTATTTTCATATTTTTAATTTAAATTACTTATCAAACTGATAGGCTATTTACATAGGCGCTAAACAAAAGAACCATGGTAATAGAGTAATGTGTGGTATGTGGTATCTCTAGAAGGCTAAAAAGAAAGAAAGTATATAGTTAATGTGTCATTAGTGCCATTTGTTGCGGGTTGCAATGGTATGGTGCACACACTAACACAATAGAGTCACAAATTTATATCCAAATTTTTACATATCGACACAAATTAAAACTTCAGAATTTATATAAAGATTTGATTAATTTTTCTAATATGTTTTAAAAATGATCTTCTGTTTTTGCTTGTGCAAGACCAAACTTTAAGATTATCTGCAATGAAAAAAGAAGTGAGGCACGCACATACTTCAGGCTTAATAAAAAAAAATTTATGTTTGGTTCTCATATTTGTTTACGGTTAAGCTGTGAATTTGTAGTGATATTTAAATGTTAAATCTTATTAAAAGATAAGCATTAGGTAATATCCCATGATTGCAATATGCTTAAATAGGGATGTTTAAAATCTATCCGGACCGACTTAAATCGACGAATCAAATCGAAAAATCGAAAACCAAACAAATCGATAACAAAAAAAATCAAAAAAAAAGCAAGTTTTGCTGTTTTTATTATGTTTCGGTTCGAATTTCAGTTCTAACTATGAAAATCCCAACCGAATCGAATCGAAACGGTTTATGAAAAAAACCCTAAAAAACCAACCCCAACCCCAACCCCCCCTCCCAACACTCTCAGACCCCAAACTCGAATACCCCCCAAGTCGTGACCTAAGTCACATAACCCTACCCCCCCCCCCCCACCCCTAATTTTGAAACCTAGCTTCTCTCGCACTCTTCTCTCAGTCTTGCCCTCGCAGTCGCTCTCTGCTGCTCTCAATCTCATCCTCGTAAAGTCGCAATCCCACCAGCCACTAGCACCGAAGCCTTCTCCCTAGCAGGGTACCAGCGAGCACCAACCCAACAGCAGCAGGCAGCAGTGTTCTTTCCAGCAGCGCCCAGCGTCGCCAGCGAGCACCAACCCAGGAACGTTCTTCCCAGTAGTAGCACTAGCTACCAACCCCAGTTCCCACCGAGCCACCCAACACAGCACCAGCCAGCAGCCTTCTTCCCGCTGACTCAACTGAAATATGGAAGCCGAGCCTCTGAGTCAGGTATGTAATTAAGTAATTTAACTAATTTCTGTTCAATAAATTAATAATCATTGATGGATTGCTGCTAGTTGTTGACTTGTTTATTTCATTGTTGCTGCCTTGCTGGTTGTTCTGTTGAATTACTGAAATTGCTTCTGTTTTATTTTATTTTGCTGTTCTATTAAATTACTTAATTACTTTTGAGTTTTGAAGTGATTTAGTATGATTTATCAAGTGTTGGATGTTGTAGATCTTGATGGAGTTAGATTGAAATCAGTATGGTAAGATAAATTTGAATAATGAGAAAATGGAAGCAAATTTGAAGTATTAGAAACAGGATATTGTATTATTGTTGAATTACCTATGTTGAATTACTTTATTGTTAGTATTGTTACTGGTTGGTTAATGATTTTGTAAATTGCTTGATTTTGTAAACAAGATCTTGATTTTATAAATTGCTTATAAACTGATTTTTTTGTTTAATGTATTTGTTTATGCAGTTTGATCTCAATTCAAGTGAGAATATGGGTGACACCGGATTGTCGCTAGTTCCTCTTCCGAATGAATCAACAAGTATCAGATCTTCGACTGCATTACCTGCTGTGCCAGCTCCTCATAGATTTTATTGGATTAAGACTTTGTTAGCAATTGTGTATTTGTGCTTGTCGATTTCAATGTATAAAACTTTGTGAAATAGTATGGTAGTATTTTTTTGAATTGAGTGAAAAAAACTGAACAAACCGAACCAAATCAAACCGATTTTAATTGGTTTGGTTTGGTTCGTATGGCCTCGACATATAATTGAACTAAACTAAACCGCAGTTTTATTAGACGATCGGATCAGATGATATTTCTCTCAAAAACCGAACCAAACCGCACTGCGAACACCCCTATGCTTAGATTTTGTCTTGTTGCATACCAATTGTTTGATAGTTTGCCTCAGAATAATTATTTCATAAATCTCTTACACACAAACACAAATACACTTTTTGGGCATAATCAAAAGCTAAATAAAACTCAAAACAATAATCAATTAAGCTTGATCTTCATCCTTTTTCACACTGCACAATAACTCAAATATTCTTATCTGCATAGATTGAAGTATATCGCCTTTTTCTCTCTCTAAACTTTCAACTACCTTGTATTATTTTGTTTGTCAATCTTTTTTGAATTTTTTAATTCTCTTTCTTCTCTATTTCATGCGTATCCATCTATTTTATGAGCCCATGTTCTTGTATATATATGATCCCATGTTCTTGGATATATATATATATATATATATATATATATATATATATATATATATATATATATGATGCCATGTGTAGCTTGTGTTGCACTTGAACTTTGTGATTTTGATTTGGATTTGCTTTATTTTTATCTGTTATCAACACTCTTTTTGGCTATTTAATACTTCCTTGATAGAATGCATAATCAAAATATATTTCTGTAATCATAATTTTTATAGTTTTTGTAAATTGAGGAATATTTTCTCTTAAATATACATTAAGATTTGATATTTTGTAGACCATTGACGGAAAAAAATTGTCGGTAAAGATTTTCACAAAAATATTGTGTTGCAAGCATAGTTCTAAACCAACCAATTATCCTCGTACAATTTAATTTGTCACTTAAGTAAATCCAATAAAATTAACCGAAGTATTCAAACCTCGGGTCGTCTCTCAAGGAATTGCAGGAAAGAGTAGTTTATTATTGGTTATGGGAAGGTATATTTATGGGATTTTTGAAATAAGAAACAAGAAATATAGATTGCGAGAAAAATAAACTAATAACTAAGAAAGATCTTAGCAACGATTAAGAATTAGAAGTCATATCCTCATTATCATCGTCAATTGTGATGGTAAATGTGAATTGCCTTCACTTAGTTAACCTCTAACTAATGGAGGAAGGTCAAGTGCATACAATCAACTTGAGTTCACAAGTCCTAGTCAACTCATAGTGAGAGACTAGCTTTGGTGAAGTTCAAGCTAACCGACAATCTTCAATCACCAATCAACAAAAGACTTTTGATAACTCAAGAGTCTCTAAATAATCAATCCAAGTCAAGAACATAAAAAACTAAATTAAAATCCAAGCAAGTATTTTATCAAACACTTGGAAGGCATAAGATAAAAACATAGAAAACTAACAAGACATAGCAAAATCTAAGACTAATAATTGCAAGAGAAAACAATAACAACAAAGTAAAGAAAGCAATCATAAACATGGAAACATAAATTGCATTAATTGAAATCAAAGGGAATAAAAGTGCATGAACATGAGAATAACAAAATAAAGGAAATAACAAATAAAGCTAAGAGGGTAAAGATGTAGGAATAAGAAATAGTAAAGGAAACTAAATCAAAGCAAGAATTAAAAGCAAGATCTAAGAGAAATTAACCTAAGAACCCTAACTTAATTCTAGAGAGAAAAGAGAGTTTCTCACTCTAGAATTCTAACTTAAAACATGATAAAAACTCAACTATGACTCCTTTGGTTCATTCCCTCTTCAATCCCTGGTTCAATAGCATTAGAAATGGATTGGATTGGGCCCAAAATGCTTCAGAAATCGCTGGTCATGTGTTGCCTTTAAGTGAGTTACGCTGATCTTGCGACGCGCACGCATGGGCGATGCGTATGCATTGCCTAACTGCAAGGCAAGTATGAAAAATTGCATATCATTTTGAAGCCCCGAATGTTAGCTTTCCAACGCAACTAGAACCGCTTCATTCAAACCTTTGTAGCTCAAGTTATGATCAATTTAGTACAAAGAGGTCAGGATTGACAGTTTAGCAATTCCTTCATTTCTTCATGAGTTCTCCATTTCTACATGCTTTTTCTTCATTCCCTCAATCCAATCTTTGCCTTCTAAACCTGAAATCACTTAACAAACATATCAAGGCATTGAATGGAATTAAAGTGAATTAAAAATTAGTAAATTTAAGGCCAAAGAAGTATGTTTTCAATTATAGCACAAAATTAGGAAGAAAAATGTAAAACATGCGAATTCTATGAATAAGTATGAGAATAATGGATAAAATCCGCCCAATTCAACCTAAAATATACCATGAATAGTGGTAAATCAAATCTCTCCACACTTAAACATTAGCATGTCCTCATACTAAACTCAAGAGAACTAAAAGAGTGAAGAGGAATGGTAGGATTTATTAAATGCAACCTATCTATATGAATGCAACTACATACAAAATGCTTTTACCTACTTGGTTAAAAGTAAATGAATCCACAAGAATAAATATGAACTGGATTCCACTAATTCAAATCATAAAACGAAGTACAAATAGACTTGCAAGAAGAAAGCTCGTGAAAGCCGGGAACAAAGATCGAGCATCGAACCTTCACTGGAACTATATACACTCTAATCGCTCAGGTGTTTAAGGTTCGATTCTCTCAATTCTCTACTAAAATTGCTTTCTAAGACTTGCTCTTCTTCTACTAATAAAAAAAATTAATGCAAGAATACACATATCAAGAGATCTTTTAAGGGTTGTAATGGGGTTAGGGTCAAGGTAGGAATGTATTTGGTTAAGTGGACTAAAATCTGAATCCTTGATTAACCTAAACTTTCCACCTTACTTAAGATAATCCATGTAATCAATATACAAAATCTAATTACCCATTAACTATGTTTTGCCACATAATCATGCATTCCAAATTTGAGTACAACTCATATGCATTGCTAACACCATTTATTTTGGGGCATTTTGTCCTCTTTTTATTATTTGCTCTTTTTCTTTTTATTTTTCTTTTCTTTTATTTTTTTCAATGCATATGATTAAGGTATTGAATGCAAGAATATATGCTCAACTATTTTTTTCACATTTTCACAAAAATATACAACACCCAATTCCCAAACTAAATGTTTCCAAACCCAATTTTCTCACATTTAAATCATGAGTACTCTCACTAGTCTAAGCTAACCAAGGATTTAAATTAAGGACATTATTATTTTCTTCTTAGAGTTAATGATATGCTAAAATAGAGAATAAAAGGGTTTAAAAAGGCTCAACATTGGTTTGTAAAGGATGATAAAAAGAGTAGGGCCATATGGGTTTGTAAGCTCAGTGAAACAAAGGCTTCAATCACATAAGTGCATGCATAGATCAAAAAATGAAAATATAGAATCAAGCAAGACAAAGATCACAATTTTAGAGAAAACAACACACCAAAATAAAACATTGGTTGATAAGATGCAACCAATCAAATAGGTTCAAAATCTCACTGGTTTTGTGTGTTCGAGCTCTAAAACCATGTTCCAAAATAAATTTCTTCAAGCAAGTTTATGAAAAATTTTAATTCAGGTTAGTGAAATGCTATAAAATAGTTTCTTGAAAAAAAAATATTACGTCAACTAAGTAGTAGCTAAATTCAAGCAACTAACTGACCATGCAGTCTATCATGCAATACAACAACTAATCTAACAAAGAAAATTAAACATTAGTATTGAAAAGAAAGTAGTTACCCACGGAAGTCGGTATCGACCTCCCAACACTTAAAGATTGCACCGTCTTCGGTGCATGCAAAGAGGTGCAAGTGGACGGGTTGCTACAACTGATGCGCTTTCTCCAAAGATTGTGCAGCAGGACTTGTTTGTCGCTCCATTTAGAAGTTTTCCATTTTCCTTCTTGGTGGCCATCCTGAAAGAAGAGAAAAAAGAAGAAGAATAACCCACAAACAAAGATATGCAAGCAAATAAAATATGGGTGGGCTAATGTAAAATAATAATGAGGATCTCAACTAGATAGTAGCTACAACATATAAGTGAGAAAATAGTATAGGCAAATAGCATATCAATAGTGCAAGAATTGTAACAATCAGGGAGAAAGAGTGGGTCAGGAAAGACAATATAAGTTCATATCAATGCAAAAGGAATACAAGTGTCATAAAAGATTAGCATTGACCTATAAGTAATATCACCCAACGATATAAAACAAGTCACTAAGCACTAAGATAATGGAAGAAATATGCAACGGTTGAGTAAGAAAATTTAACACCAATGAAAAAATAGCAAATTTTGAAAAGAAAATAAAAACATGCACGAAGTTAGAATGCAATAAATGAAAGTATGTAAATGCAATAAGTAAAACAAAAGAAAGATAATAAAAAAAATGAGAAGTAAAATTTTGAAAAATGAGAGAAGAATAAAGTAAGAAAGGAAGAAGAAAAGGAAGAAGAAAGGAAAGAGGAAAGAATAAGAAAGGAGGGAAGAAAGAGGATGAGTGGAAAACATGAAGTGACGCGTAAGCGTCTCCCACGCGTATGCGTGGGTTGCAAACTGAAGAGGTGATGTGTACGCGTCAGTCACACGTACGTGAGGGTGTGAATTGTGCTCCTCGCACAACACTCTCACAGTTCCTGCACAACTCTCAGGTGTTCATACTAGAGGTGGTATCATTAACATACGACGCGTGTGCGTCAGCCACGCTCACGTGTGGGAAGCCAAAATTTCAAATGACGTATACGCGTCAGCGACGCGCACGCGTGGGTTGGGTTGTGCGCCTAGCACCCCACCCGCACGGTTCCAGCGCAACTCTGGAAAAAATGTACCAGAGAGCTACATTTAATATGGCGTATGCGCATCGGCTACGCGCACGCGTGGGACACCCTTTTTTTTAAATAAACAAACAAGCTATGAAATTAATGACAAACATTATGAAACAAGTAAAACCACAACTTAGACTGAATAAACCTAATTAAAATTGAAAATTCAACTTATTACCAATATAAATAAAAGAGAAAATAGGAAGAATTTACCATAGTGGGGTGTCTCCCACCTAACACTTTTAGTTAAAGTCCTTAAGTTAGAAAGTTGGTGAGCTCCTTATCATGGTGGCTTGTGCTTGAAATCATCTTGAAACTTCCACCAACGCTTGGACTCCCAATAAGCTCCAACATTTCCAAGTGAATTCACCAAGCCTTGATAAAGTTATTCACAAGCTTTGAGCTCCTAAAGTTGATCCTCTTATATGCTAGGATCCCAAATCTTGTTTTTACACCCGTCTTCAAGTTGATCATCATTGTTCCAACCGCGTGGCAAGTAATCCGAATTCTCACTGAGGTATCCCAACAACTTCCTAGACCCAATCAATTGAGAACTATACCAACCATTGCACTTAGACCTTGAACATCCAACCATAACTAACCTAAGATTGTGTCACCAACCACTAACCATCTCCCTTTTACCACAAAGAGCTCTAAGTTGTCCATCCGTCTCAAACAAACCGTATGCAAGCGAAAAATTAAAGCTCAAGGAGAAGAGATTTACCATTTGAATGAAAGGATGCATGGTGATGGCTTCAGGAGAGGTGTCTCCAATGGCGGCCTTGCCAATGTATGCTTCACTCTCTTTGACTCCTCTTTGAGGATCTCCACCTCTTGACAAGCTTCTTCAACATTAACCTCTTCTTTAAGTCCAAAGGGAGAAGATTCAATTGTAGATAAAAACTCATCAATCATTGAATCCATCTCATGATCAACCTCCTCAAAGTCTTCAACCATGATATGTGATGACTGGATTTTATGTTCACTATAATGAATCCGTCTTTGGCAAGTATACCAAATTGTCATCAAATAATAATTCATAGTAGAGTGAGATCAAATCCCACAGAGATTGATTGATTGAGTAACTTTAGTTAACGGGTGAATTAGTCAAGCTAATCAATGAGAATTGTTGGGTGCAGAATTCTAAATGGCAGAATCATAAATGACTTAAAGATAAAGAAAAGTAATAAAGTGCAGAAACATAAAGAGCATGAAAGTAAATTGCAAAAACATAAATGACTAAATTGTAAATAGAGAATGGGTATTAGCAGAAATTAAAGAAAGCTATAAAGAATAGGGAAGATAAGAATAGGAAAAATTCATTGGGATCAAGAGATGTTGCTCTCTTTGGATCAAATATAGATCATCTCATCTTCAATCATACAACTCATTGACCTCTTGGCAATCATGATTGATTGAACCTCACTTCATTAGTGACTCAATCTCTCAAATCTTGATAATCAGCCAATTCTTTGGTCTAATTGCTCATGAAGAGAGATAAGCTTAGTCCCTGATTATACCACACATCCTCATAGATCCAAGTAATGGGTGGATTTTATGTCACCATATCCAATCCCAAAACCCAAATCTACTCAAGTGTGAGAAGGGATTTCAAGCATGGTTCCATGTTTCCTTTTCCAAGGTTCCCATGAAACCTAATTTGCATTCAACCTCTTTTCCAAGATGATTGAACACTAGACTTCAGAAACGAAATTGCTTGTAGCAAATCAAAGAGAGATGAATAGAAGAAGAAATTCACTATCATTAATTCATCAAGTACAACAGAGCTCCCTCTCATACTCATAGCTTAGAGAAAAGTACAAGAGATGGAAGAAGATGAAGTGAAGTAAAACTAAACTAATTCCTACTACTAGCCAACCAACCAACCAACCAACCCATTTTTCAGTACTCTCAAGGGGTATTTATACTACTCCTAATACTAGAAATAAAAATTCCAAAAAGGAAAAGAAAATTACAATTGAAATTAAAAGGAAAAACTAATTAAATTGAGACATGTGTTTGACGTATGAGTGGCGTGCCACGCCTAGCACCTCAGCTTGGCTTGGCGTGCCACTCCTAGCTTCCAAGTGGCACGCTTCCTTTGTGCAGCTAATCTGGCGTGCCATGCCTTCGAACCCAGGTGGCATGCCCAGTGTAATTTCTTCCTTCTTCTTCTTTGAAAATTTAAGCTAGTGGGGCGTGCCACGCGTTCAGCAAAGCTCTCTTTACCTCTTCTGGAAACTTGAACTAGTGTGGCACGCCCATTGCTGGCGTGCCACACCCTTGTTGAACTCTTCTTCTTCTTCTCTGGTCAAATGCACTAGCGTGGCACGCCCAGGTCTGGCGTGCCACGCCCTCAATAAGGCCTTCATTCTCTTCTATAGAATGTAATACTGGCGTGCCACTCCCAGGTCTGGCATGTCATACCCTCGATAATGTATGATCAGCCTTCTGGTCCAGTAACTGGTGTGCCACGCCCATTATTCAAGTGGCACGCCCGTGATGCGTTCAAAGTTGGCGTGCCACGCCTTAAGTTCCAAGTGGCACACCTTTGATGAGGCCTTGTACCTCCTTCTCTGAAGTATTGAAGTGGCGTATCACGCCTTCAAACTGGCGTGCCACGCCTTTGATGAGGCTTCACTTACCCTCTCTGGTCAAATGAACTGGCGTGCCACGCTCAGTCTCAAGTGGCACACCCATAGTGGTGATGAGGGTTCATGAGCTTGACGTGCCACGCCTCTAGTACCAAGTGGCACGCCCATAATGGTGCTTCCTCCATTCTCTTCTGCTCAGCTGTATTGGCGTGCCATACCTTCGAACTCAAGTGGTAAGCCCATTGTACATGATAGGGTTGGCGTGCCACGCCCTTTGTGAATCTTCAATGGTCCTTCTCCGGTCAGAGTGCCTGGCGTGCCACGCCCAGCAATGGCGTGCCACGCCCATAGTAAACATTGGAGTTCCTTCTCTGGAAAACATAACTAGCGTGCCGCGCCTGGCCTTGGTGTGTCACGCCCATTGTAATTCATCAGAGCCTCCTTTCTGGAAAAGATAGTTGGCGTGCCACGCCTGGCCTTGACGTGCCACTCCCACGTTAACCCTTCATGGGTTCTTCTCTGGAAGATGCAACTAGCGTGCCACGCCCTACTCTGGCGTGCCACACCCATAGAAGCTCCTTCATTTTGCTCCCTGGAGTTGATAGCTGGCGTGCCACGCCGTGTCAATTTATTGGCGTTTGCACCCAGTGGCACACACAGTACACACGCCCATCTCCTTTTTCTTGCTTTTTTCCTCTTTTGATGCTATTTTAACCTGAAATTCAAACAAGATCCCTTTCAAAGCAATGTACCATAAAATTCATCATTTAGTTCAAGTAATTCCATCAATTGAATGAGAATTCATCAATTCTATGGTCCTTTTAGCTAAGAGAAAGAGGTAGATGATGTAAGTCATCACAACACCAAACTTAAGTTTTTCTTGTCCCCAAGAAAATCAATGTGAATTATTCTTAATTAATTGAGACTGGACCCTTAAAAGAATGCATTCATAATTAAAGATAGAGGCTAAGTGTCAATTCATGCAAGAGCTTTGTTATTGCTTCCTATCACAATGAACTCCTAGACTTCTGAGGACCCTTTTAAGTGCTTGTTTCTAGAGCCCTTTCTATTGATTGTCACCTTGAAGTAGTAAGATTTGTTATTATTTTGATTTTGATTGTTCCTTTCTTTTCATTCCTCTTTTGTTTCCTTAATTGACTATGACTCTAAGTATTTTGTCTCAAGACGACCTTTTAGGTTAAGATTTCAATTAGCACTCCCAAACCAGTTGGTTTTAATTAGGGTACTAGGTGTTGAAACACCCCTAAGAATTTACTTGCTCAGGTCTCTCTTCTTGACACATCTTCACCACAAGCATCTACTAGGATTTTGGGTCTTTGAGCTATTTGTTCTTTTCTTTGATCCTAATAGTTGATGCTCAGAGTCTTGGGTCTTTTGCTTACTATTTCTTGGTTCTATGGATATTCAAGGGTCATCCTTGGCATCTACTTATTGTGTCCCCTATGTCTAAGTGTTCATTATAGTCTACTTGTTTTCAGATTTTTATTCATGATTCCATACATGTTTCCCATCTCTTAATTTGAATTATCTCACTTGGGTCTTAGTCGCTTGCTCTTATTTTTGCAACAACTCATCATTGATTCTTGTGAAACAATTACTTTTATTGATGCAATGAAAACTTAACAAAGAACATTTTCTTTCTCAATTCAAAAACAGAAATTCAAAGGACTCATAGAGAGACTCTAAACTCATAAACAAACAACTACTACTATATCAAAATAAACAACTAAGCAGTAAATTCAGAATTGAAATTTCAACCATGGGGCTCAATAACCTTGTACTCTTGAGTAGCTTCAATGCATAGGTCCCTTCCCCTTATCCTTCTTTTTTGAAGATTCATCACCATCCTTCTTCTTGGAGGCTCCTTCTTGTGCAGGGGTGTCCCTTGGCTTCCAAAAGCCTAACCTCCTCAAATAGGTTCTCTCATCCTCTTTGTGCTTGGCTAGTATCTCCTCTTGCCTAGCACTTAGCTCTTCCATACCTTGCATGAATATTGGATAATTGGGGTTGAGAGTGGCTACTACATTACATAAGTGATTCAGCTTTGCTTGTGTGTTTATGTCATATTGTCTCCTTGATGTGGTCCTAGCCTCATACAGGGACCTAAATTTAGCAAGGTTCCTCTGCTGCACTTGATTTTGCTCCATGATCTTGTTAAGGCTGCCTTGCATTTCTCCCCAATGAAATTGGCCTTGTTGATCTTTCATGTATTATACACTCCCTTGGAGTTGCTGGATACCCTTTTGCATTTGCTCCCATTGTTTTTGCTGCTCCCTAAGCTGAGTGATGTCTTCTTGCATGTGGTTGATGTTCCCTTGCTAATCTCTCCCTAGTTGGAAACCAACTTCAAGGATTATTTGCCTCTCACTTACCCACCCATAGAACTGGTTTTGGTAGAAGAATGAGAGGAATTTGAATTCGTTGTAACTTGATGAGCCAGAGCCAGCTTCCTTAGTCTTTCTTTTCTTTGATCTAGTAGCCTTTGGTGGTGCCATTTGAATGTGATGAGAAGAGTTGAAAGGGTGATGAAGAGGGTTGAAAGAAAGGAAAGAAAGAAAGCAAATCAAGGGTTTGCTTCAATACCAAACTTAAGACTTGATTGTCCCAATCAAGAAAACAAGAAAAAAGAAAGAAAGCAAGAAATGAAGAAGGGGGTTTTGGCTATGAGTAGTGAAGTTTGTAGTGTGGAGAAGAGGAAAGGGTGAGTGCAATATATAAAGGTGAGAGGAGAGATCTGGAAGGTGGGAATTGATAGCAAAAATGGAATGTTTTCCCACTTGGGAGTGGCGCCCAGTGTAAGGAGAGGCGCCAACCCCAATCTCTTCAGCTTTCCTCAGACTTTTGAGTTCCAAAGTGTGAAGTACACTTTGACTCCTTGACTTGATGAGTGATCAATGTCATGTGGACCCCACCTCTTCCTGAAAATTCAGTTACAAACCTTCATTAGTGATAAAAAAATTGCTTCAATTTCCTCTAATTAAATAGCAATTAATATGTGTCTCTTGGACACCAAACTTAAGTTCATTGCATATAGTAATTGATCTCATGATTGAACTTTATTGTGTACATTATGAGTGGAATAAATTTAATTATTTCATATTCTTCTATTTCCATTTCATATGTACACAATTAATTATCACTTTTATTCACCCCACCAATATATTATATGCATTAAGATATTAATTAATTGGGCTGAACCTTGAATGCACGCATGAATCTCTCTTGATAGTGGCCACACTAAACTTAGTTTTGGGCTTACTTCTTGCAATTAATTCAGTTGTGTGTTATTTAAGCTCAAAATAAGTGGGTTGGTGGCCACACCAAACTTATATCTTTAGATACTTTCTCAGCCCAATTTACAACATCATGTATTGCAGCAAGCAAGGTTGCACTTCCATCAAACTAGAGAAACTTTTAAAGTGCAATTTAAAGAAACTAGGAACTAAACAACTAACAACTAAAACTGAAAAACACACAATCTAAGTGACTAAACATAAACTAATCTAAAAGCTTGAAATTGAAAGGATATGAGTATTGGGGTGCCTCCCAACTAGTGCTTCTTTAACGTCACTAGCTTGACGATTCTTCCTCTTCAGCTGAGGTTGTAATTCACTCTTTGCTCATCCAATGAGTCTCCCAAGTAGTGCTTTAGTCTGTGGTTATTAATAGTGAAAGTCTTCTGTATTTTGTCATCCATGAGCTCCACATGATCATAGGGAGAGGCCTTGATGACTGTGAATGGTCCAGACCATCTAGACTTCAACTTCCCTGGGAAAAATTGAAGTCTTGAGTTGTATAACAGCACCTTTTAACCCTCTATAAACTCTCTTCTTGTTAGATTTTGATCATGCCATTTCTTTGTTTTCTCCTTGTAGATCTTAGCATTTTCATAAGCTTGAGTTCTGAATTCTTCTAGCTCATTGAGCTGCAGCAACCTCCTTTTCCCACAAGCTTGATTATCAAAGTTCAACATCTTTAGAGCCCAAAATACTCTATGTTCAAGCTCCACTGGTAGATGACAAGCTTTTTCAAACACCAATTGCTATGGAGACATGCCAATAGGTGTCTTAAAAGCTGTTCTATAAGCCCATAATGCATCATCTAACTTCTTGGACCAATCTTTTCTTGAGTTCCCAACAGTCTTCTCAAGGATTCTCTTGAGCTCTCTATTTGAAATTTCAGCTTGACCATTGGTTTATGGATAGTATGAGGTTGCTGGTGTGGAATTTATAACCCACAAACTAACCGGCAAGTGCACCGGGTCGTACCAAGTAGTACCTCAGGTAAGTGAGGATCGATCCCACGAGGATTAATGGATCAAGTAACAATGGTTAATTGATTGGCTTAGTTTGACAAACAGAAAATGGTGTTTGAGAGTTCAATTGCATTAAACAGTAAATTCAGAAAATCAAAAAGCAAACAGTAAACAAGTTGGGAATGATATATGGAGAAACAGTTAAGGCTTCAGAGATATCTATTTTCTGGATTGAATTTTCTTCCTAACTATTTTAATTCATGGCAAACTATATGTGACAAAACCCTAATTCCTTAGATCTTTTTAGTCTCCTCTAAAATTCATCAACCGCCAATTCTTTGGTCACTTAATTCCGATTAGAGGGTGAAGTTCAATTCTAGTTTATATGCCACAAAAATCCTAATTACCCAAATATAAGAGGATTATATGTCACGTATCCCGTTAAGTCCAGATAATTAGAAATTTAGGAGAAATTATTTTCAAGATGTTGTTCAAGTAAGGAGCTTTTCCAAGTTATACAAGAACTCAATTAGAACAAGGGTCATACTTCCATTCCACCCAAATTCATAAGATAAAGAATGAAAATAATTCTTGAAATATAAATCAGTACATGAATTAAAATAGAAAAATAATTATATCAATCCATACAATAGACAGAGCTCCTAACCTTAACAACAGAGGTTTAGTTGCTCATGATTCAGACAGAAAACTAGGATTCTGAAAAACTGTAAATTGCGGAATGAGGTAGAAGAGAGAGAAGAGCCCGAAGGGCTGATTCTTTTCCCATTTATATATAATCCTAATTAATGTAAAATATATTTTCTAAAACTAAAATAATATCTTTTCCTAATTGTAAATAAAATAAAAGTTGAATCAAAATTAATTTGATTGATACGTGCAAGGCTTGAAGAGCGTGGGGACCATTGGATTCATTAAGCTCCACACTGAACTTGGCTTTTTCTAAGTTCAACGTGGAGAAGGCAGAGTGGTCTTTAGCATGTTCCTTTGAATCTACACTGAACTTGGATTTTCCCAAGTTCAGCGTGGAGAAGGCAGCGTGTGCTTCCCTGGGAGTTCTCAAATCCACGCTGAACTTGGCAGTGACCAAGTTCAACGTGGAGGATGTAGAAATTGCTGGAGAAGAAATTTGCACTATTATATATCATTCGAAAGCCCTGGAAGTTAGCTTTCCAATGCCGCTAAAAGCACATCAATTGGATCTCTGTATCTCATGTTATTTATGTTTGAGTGCAAGAAGGTCAGGATTGACAGCATCATTTGCTTTCTTCCTTTTCTGCTACAAAACTCTGTCGAATCCCTCCAAATGCTACCAGAAATAAATAGAATTGTGCATAAATCAATGTAGCATCCATAGTGGCCAAAAGATATTTAAATTTTGATTAAACTTAGCAATTCAAGTGCAAATTCACATGGAAAAGATAGATAAGATGCTCACGCATCAGTTGCTACCTTGTGCTTAACTCCATATTTGAGGAGGAGTGTCTCAAGTTGCTTGTTGAAAAAGTGAGTTCCCCCATCACTTATAAGAGCTCTTGGAACCTCAAACCAGCTTAATATGTTCTTCCTCAAGAAATTAATCACCACTTTGTTGTTATTTGTTGATGTAGCTATGGCCTTTACCCATTTGGACACATAGTCCATAGCCACCAATATGTAGTTGTTTGAGTATGAGGGTGGGAATGGTCCCATGAAATCAATACCCAAAACATCAAATAACTCCAACTCCGTGATGAATCTTTGTGGCATTTCATTCTTTTTGGGTAAGTTGCTAGCTCTTTGACACTCATTGCACCTTGTCACAAACTCCTTTGCATCTTTGAATATTGTAGGCCAAAAGAATCCACATTGCAACACTTTGGCTGCAGTTTTTTCTCCACTAAAATGTCCTCCATAGATGGATCCATGGCAACGCCAAATGATCTCTTGTCCTTCCTCATGAGAGATGCATCTTCTTAGAATCCCATCAGCACACTTTTTGAATAGGTAGGCTTATCCCAAATGTAATGCTTGGCATTATTGATGAGCTTCCTTTTCAAGTGTTTGTTGATGTTGGAAGGTAGCTCTCTAATGGCCTTGAAGTTAGCTATGTCAGCGAACCATGGAGCCTCTTGCATCATCATCAATTGCTCATCCGGGAAGCTTTTATTCACCTTAGGGCTATGTGCTTCATCCCCTTCATGTGGGATCCTTGATAGGTAGTCAGCCACCTTATTCTCTGTTCCACTTCTATCTTTGATTTCAACGTTGAACTCTTGGAGTAATAAGATCCATCTTATCAATATAGGCTTGGATTCTTGCTTGGTTAACAAGTATTTAAGTGCTGCATGGTCAGTAAACACAATGACTTTCAAACCAATGAGGTATGATCTGAATTTATTAAATGCAAAAACTATAGCAAGAAGTTCCTTTTCTGTGGTGGTGTAGTTCCTTTGGGCTTCATTAAGAACCTTTCTAGCATAGTAGATGACATGCACTAGCCTGTCTCTCCTTTTTCCTAAAACAGCACCAATAGCAAAATTTGATGCATCATACATCAATTCAAAAGTTAAGTCCTAGCTAGGTGGTGCTATAATAGGTGCAGAGGAGAGCTTGCTTTTAAGCTCATTAAAAGCTTGTATACATTCTCTATCAAAGATAAATGGTACATTAGAGACAAGCAAGTTACTCAAGGGTTTGGCAATTTTTGAAAAGTCTCTAATGAACCTTCTATAGAACCCAGCATGTCCCAAGAAACTCCTAATTGCTTTGACATTGCAAGGTGGGGGTAATTTTTCAATTACTTCCACCTTGGCTCTATCTACCTCTATGCCTTTCTTAGAGATTTTGTGGCCAAGGACTACCCCTTCAGTAACCATAAAATGACAATTTTTCCAGTTCAAAACTAGGTTAGTCTCTTGGCATCTCTTGAGCACCAAGGCAAGATGGTGTAAGCAATTAGGGAAGGAGTCACCAAACACTGAAAAGTCATCCATGAAAATCTCAATAAACCTCTCAATCATATCAAAAAAAATGGACAGCATGCACCTTTAGAATGTGGCAAGTGCATTGCACAAACCAAAGGGCATACGTCTATATGCAAAAACACCATAAGGGCAGGTGAAAGAAGTTTTCTCTTGGTCTTTAGGATCCACTACAATCTGGTTGTAGCCTAAGTATCCATCCAAGAAACAGTAGTACTCATGTCCAGCAAGCCTCTCCAACATTTGATCCATGAATGGCAGAGGAAAATGGTCCTTCCTTGTGGCTTCATTGAGCTTTCTGTAGTCTATAAACATGCGCCATCCAGTCACTGTTCTTGTTGGTATCAATTCATTTCTTTCATTTGGCACAAATGTGATTTTCCCCTTTTTTGGAACTACTTGGACCGGGCTCATCTAAGGGCTGTCTGAGATGGGGTAAATCACCCCTGCTTGCCATAGCTTCAACACTTCTTTTTGCACCACTTTCTTCATTGTTGGGTTTAATCTTTTTTGTGGCTATATTGAGGGTTTGGCATCCTCCTCAAGAAGGATTTTATGCATGCACATTGGGGGGTTAATCCCCTTTAATTCTGAGAGTGTCCACCCTATGGCATCCTTGTGTTGCCTTAACACATTGATGAGCTTCTCTTCTTGTTCTTCACTCAAGCTTGAGTTGATGATTACTGGATATGTGTCATTGCTCCCCAAGTAAGTGGTGCACAAAATTGTAATCGCACTTTTTCAACTATGCATAACTAACCAGCAAGTGCACTAGGTCGTCCAAGTAATAAAACCTTACGCGAGTAAAGGTCGATCCCACAGAGATTGTCGGCTTGAAGCAAGCTATGGTCATCCTGTAAATCTTAGTCAGGCGGATTCCAATGGTTATGAGGTTTTGATAATTAAAAGATAAATAAAACATAAAATAAAACAAATATACTTATGTAATTCATTGGTGGGAATTTTAGATAAGCGTTTGGAGATGCTTTGTTGCTTCTGAACCTCTGCTTTCCTATTGTCTTCATCCAATTATCCGTGCTCCCTTTCATGGCAAGTTGTATGTTGGTGGATCACTGTTGTCAATGGCTACCATCTGTCTTCTCAATGAAAATGGTCCAGGCTACGGTTTCTGTATGGCTAATCAGGCACAACTACCGTACGGCTAATCAGCTGTTGGTTGTCACTTGTGTCGGAATAAGATCTCTCTATCCTTTTGCACACTGTCACTACGCCCAACATTCGAGAGTTTGAAACACGTCACATTCATCCCATCCCAGATCCTACCCGGAATACCACAGACAAGGTTTAGACTTTTTGGATCTCAGGAATGCTGCCAATTGGTTCTAGCCTATACCACGAAGGTTCTAATATCACGGGTTCGAAAGCTCTGTTGTCAGGAGAGGCAAGTCAAATATGGGGATTAGAGACCTAAGAGATTATACTCCGGCTGTCGTCCAATGACTACGTTGAACATCATGTAGACTGCTTGTGGTTGTTAGGCATGCGGATCTTGGCTAAGCGAGTAACGAAGATAGTGGGTGATTATCATGGGTCACTCCTTCATTCTGACTTAACTGAATTAAGTACGAGAGTATATCTTGGAGAAGAAGTAAGCATGAATTGAAAGAGAAACAATATTACTTGCATTAATTCATGAAGAACAGCAGAGCTCCTCACCTTAATCTATGAGGTATAGAAATTTCACCGTTAGAAAATACATAAGAAAAAGGTCTAGGCATGGCCGAATGGCCAGCCTCCCCAAATGTGCAAAATGGCATAAGCTCCCTAATAAAATAGTAAAAAGTACTATTTATACTAAACTAGTTACTAGGAATTACAGAAAATAAGTAACTAAGTGTAATTAGTGCAGAAATCCACTTCCAGGACCCACTTGGTGTGTATTTGGGCTGAGCTTTGAAGCTTTCACATGCATAGACCATTCTTGGAGTTAAACGCTAGCTTGGATGCCAGTTTGGGCATTTAACTCCAGTTCTGGTGCCAGTTCCGGTGTTTAACGCCAGAAAAGGGTCTCTGGTGGGCGTTTGGATGCCAGTTTAGGCCGTCAAATCTCGAGCAAAGTATGAACTATTATACATTTCTAGAAAGCCCAAGATGTCTACTTTTCAACGCAATTGAGAACGCCCCAATTGGGCTTCTGTAGCTCCAGAAAATCCGCTTCGAGTGTAGGAGGATTAGAATCCAACAGCATCTGCAATCCTTTCTCAGCCTCTGAATCATATTTTTACCCAGGTCCCTCAATTTCAGCCAGAAAATACCTGAAATTATAGAAAAACACATGAACTCATAGTAAAGTCCAGAAATGTGATTTTTGCATAAAAACTAATAAAAATATATTAAAAAGTAACTAAAACATACTAAAAACTACCTAAAAATAATGCCAAAAGGCGTATAAATTATCCTCTCATCAGTAAGCATACTTCAAACTTAGGGGCAGGGTTTTCAACTCCAGCTTTGGTGCTTTCACTTTCTCTTTGGTTGCCTTGTTTAGCATGATTGAGCCTTCTATGATTTCTTGTGGTAGTTCACCACATGATGTTTGAAGATCTTGCTCCATTACTTCTTCATATTATTCTTCTTCTAGAACTCCTTTAACCAGCTTCTTCATTGTGTCTACCATCATGCATTCACCAATGGACCCCTTTGGGTAGCTCATTGTAGTGAAAACATTGAACACCATCTTTTCTTCATGCACTCTTAGGACAATTCTCCCTTTTGCACATCAATTATAGCTCCACCTGTTGCCAAGAATGGTCTCCCTAATATGATTGATGCATTAGACTCTTCCTCTATGTCAAGCACAATAGAATTGGCTGGGAAGATGAACTTTTCCACTTTAACCAACAAGTATTCTACCACTCCATGAGAAAACTTGAATGTCCTATCAGCTAGTTGAAGTGCCATCCTTGTTGGTTTGGCCTCTTCAATTCTAATTCTCTTCATCATGGCCAAGGATATAAGGTTAATGCTAGCTCCCAAATCACATAATACTTTTTCAATGCTAATAGCCCCTATGATGCAGGGGATTTGGAAGCTCCCAGGATCTTTCATATTTTGGGGAAGTTTTTTTTGTATAATGACACTACATTCTTTTGTGAGCACTGCAGTTTCTTTTTCTCCCCAGTTTCTTTTCTTTGTCATGAGCTCTTTTAGAAACTTGGTATAGAGTGGTATTTACTCTAATGTCTCAGCAAAAGGTATGTTAATTTAGAGCCTCTTAAAGATCTCTAAGAATCTAGAAAACTAGCTGTCCTTCTTATCCTTTTTCAGCCTTTGTAGGTAAGGTGCTTTTGGTATATATGGCTTTAAGACTTGCTTTGGTGGAGCTAGAGTCTGTGTCTCTTTTTTCTTCTTGATTTCTGAGTCATTCATAGCCTCTTCTTCTTGAAAGTTGTGACTTGAGGATGTCTCCTTCACCACCTTCCCACTTCTTAGTGTGATGGCCTTGCATTCCCCTCTTAGATTTGTCATGGTATCATTTGAAAATGTGTTTGTAGGCATTGGTATCTGCTTGGATAGGTACCCTAATTGTGATTCCAATTTTGATATTGTTGTCCCTTGGTTCTTTATGTTGGATCTGGCCTCCTCTTGGATTGAATCTATCTTTTTTTCAGCTTGCAAATGTCTATCTGCAATAGTGGCAATGTCTCCTGCTAACCGTGCCATCATGGCTTCCAATCTTGCAAAATTTCCATTGTCATCACATGGTTGTGGGATTAGGGTTGATACATTTTGAGAATGGTTGCTGTGTGGTTGTTTGTTTGAGTGGTAGGGGGCATTGTCTGGGTTGTGGTAGGGCCTATGATTGTTAGATTGATGGCTGGGGTTGTTGTATTGGTTAGAGTGATATGGTTTATGGTCTTGGGTATGGTTTTGTTGGTTTTTTTACCCAAAATTTGGGTGGTTCTTCCAACCTGGGTTGTAAGTTTTGGCATTGGGATAATATGGTTGTCTTGATGAATTGTTCACAAAGTTAGCTTGCTCCCATTCACATTCAACTTTTGGGATATCTCCTTCTTGCATAGGTGCTTGAGTGTTGATTGTTGAGACTTGATTCTTCTCTATTTGCTTGGTTAGAGCTGCTAGTTGAGCTGTAATCACCTTGTCTTGAGCCAGTAGAGTATCTATGTGGTTTAGCTCCATTACTCCCCTTCTTGAGTTTCTATCGGAGGCATAGAAATACTCATTATTAATGATGTCTATTGCCTCTTCAATTGTCTTCTTATTATTGAGAGAACCTCCTGAAGAGTGGTCTAGAGCCTTCTTTGACTCTTGAGACAATCCTTCATAGAAAATATGCAGCTGGACCCACTCATTGAACATATCCGGGGGGAATTTTCTTGTCAACTCTTTGTATCTCTCCCAAACTTCATAGAGAGTCTCTCTATCTTGTTGTCTAAAGGTTTGTACTTCAACTCTTAATTTGTTAACTCTTTGGAGAGAGTAGAATTTTGCCAAGAACTTGTTCACCACTTCTTCCCAAGTTGTCAAACTCTCCTTTGGAAAGGATTCCAGCCACTTGGATGCTTTATCCCTTAGAGAAAAGGGGAATAAAAGCAGTTTATAGGTGTCCGGGTGAACACCATTAGCCTTCACTGTGTCACAAATTCTCAAGAATGTGGTTAGATGTTGATTTGGATCTTCTTGAACATTTCCTCCAAATGAACAGCTATTCTGAACAAGAGTGATTAGTTGTGGTTTAAGTTCAAAATTGTTGGCATGTATGGTGGGTTTCAAGATGCTGCTCCCACAATTCCTAGGATTGGGATTGATGTAAGAGCCTAGCACTCTCCTTTATTGTGGGGGGCATGGTTGCCCACTACTTTATCTTGATGGTTGATGGTTGTGTGCTTCACCTTCCATGTTCTTAATTGGATTCTCTTCTTCTTCCTCTTCACCAACTACTCTTTTGCCTCAAGCCACTGCTTATCTTCTCAATCTTAAAAATGTCCTCTCAGGTTCAGAATTATATGAGGTTGTAGCTCCTCTTCTCCCTGTCATACACAGCACAAAACACAATCTAAAACAAGAGTTATCACCCTCTTTAGAAGAAGGGTAGGTAAGTCAAATTTGATTTATGCAAAGTATCAAATAGTTAGTGTGCTTCTTGTTAGAATGGATATATATACAATGAACAACTGGAAACTCAAGTGCTAAAAGAAAGAAAAAAAATAAGAAACTAAAATTAAAGTAATTAATCAAAGTAAATTAAAAATGCTTAATTTAAATACCCATCAACTTAATCATTATCAATTCAAAACCAATCTCTGGCAACGACTTGATGACTAGATTTTATGTTCACTATAATGAATCCGTCTTTGGCAAGTATACCAAATTGTCGTCAAGTAATAACTCATAGTAGAGTGAGGTTGAATCCCATAAAGATTAATTGATTGAGCAACTTTAGTTAATGGGTGAATTAGTCAAGATAAACAATGAGAATTATTGGGTGCAGAATTCTAAATGGCAGAATCATAAATGACTTAAAGATAAAGGAAAGCAATAAAGTGCAGAAACATAAAGAGCATGAAAGTAAATTGCAGAAACATAAATGACTGAATTGTAAATGGGGAGTGGGTAATAGCAGAAATTAAAGAAAGCTATAAAGAATAGGGAAGATAAGAATAGGGGAAATTCATTGGGATCAAGAGATGTTGCTCTCTTTGGATCAAATCTAGATCATCTCATCTTCAATCATGCAACTCATTGACCTCTTGGCAATCATGATTGATTGAACCCCAATTCCTTGGTGATTCAATCTCTCAAATCTTGATAATCAGCTAATTCCTTGGTCTAATTGCTCATGAAGAGAGATAAGCTTGGTCCCTGATTATACAACGCAACCTCATAGATCCAAGTAATAGGTGAATTTCATGTCACCATATCCAATCCCAAAACCCAAATCTACTCAAGTGTGAGAAGGGATTTCAAGCATGGTTCCATGTTTTCTTTTCCAAGGTTCCCATGAAACCCAATTTGCATTCAACCTCTTTTCCAAGATGATTGAACACTAGACTTGAGAAACGAAATTCCTTCTAATAAATCAAAGAGAGATAAATAGAAAAAGAAATTTACTATCATTAATCCATCAAGTACAACAGAGCTCCCTCTCCCAATGAGAGGGAGTTTAGCTACTCATAGCTTAGAGAAAAGTACAAGAGATGGAAGAAGATAAAGTGAAGTAAAACTAAACTAATTCCTACTACTAGCTAACCCAACCAACCAACCAACCCCTTTTTCAATACTCTCAAGGGGTATTTATACTACTCCTATTACTAGAAATAAAAATTACAAAAAGAAAAAGAAAATTACAATTGAAATTAAAAGGAAAAACTAATTAAATTGAGACGTGCCTGGCGTGTGAGCGGCGTGCCATGCCTAGCTCCTCAGCTTGGCTTGGTGTGCCACTCCTAGCTTCTAAGTGGCACGCTCTCTTTATGCAGCTAGTCTGGCATGCCACGCCTTCGAACCCAAGTGGCATGCCTAGTGCGATTTCTCCCTTCTTCTTCTCTGAAAATTTGAATGTGGAAAGGTCTTGGAGGTTGTACACCTTCTTCAACATCAAATTCAAACGTCTTGGAATGAGGCTCTATGACTTGAGTTTCCCATGGAGTTTCTGCAACTCCTAAGTCTTCAACCACTTCCTCTTCTCCAATAATTTCAGCTTTCTCCACTTGCTCTAGTACAAAATCAAACTCTGCCTTGATGTCTTCCACCTCTTGATGACATTCTTCAATTCCCACTTTCTTGTTAACTTCTTCCAACTCTTCCTCATTGATCAAGTCATGTGTTGGAGGGTGTGTACATTCCTCTTCAACATTGGTTTCACATCTGATGAAAGAAGTTTCAACAAGATCTTTAATGTCACTTAGTGTAGCATTGTCTTCAATGATGGAACTTCCCTCTTGTTCAACTTTTCCTAATTCTTCAACTATTCCTTAATCTTTAAGGGTCTCTACCTCCTCCACCTTTTGGGCCTCCTCTTGCTTCTCTTGAAGTATGGATGCGTGAATCCAATCCATTATGTCCCTAAGACGATCCCTTCTTTCTTGTTCCATGTCACTAGCATAATTGGGATCGTGATGCTCTTAGATTGATGTATATGGGTGTTAATTCATGGAGGGTAGTGGTGGGACGGAGATATCATTATGTGGTTGAAAAGAAAGTGCACTAGAGTTTGAAGGTTGAGTATTGGAGGTAGAGCGTGGATCCACATAGGATATAAGAGCTTGGAGAGTAGAGGTGAGACCAGTGAGAGTAGAGGTAAGTGTGGTTTGAAACTCTCTTTGCCCTTGGCAAATAACACTAAAGGTATCATCTATGGGAGCTTGGGGTGGATAGGAGGGTTTATTTGTTGGGAGAAAGGGCTTATAATACATAGGTGGTTCTTCTTGATAAGGATATGGAGCTGGTGTATATTGAGGTGGTGGTTCTTAGGGGTAATTGTGTTAGAATTGGAGTGGTTCTATATATGGTTCGTATAGTGGTTGGTGTGGTGGATAAGGGTTAGGATCATATGGAGGTGTTTGGTTGAAAGGGGCTTGTGAGTATGGTGGTACAAAACTATGTTGAAGAGGAGGTTTATAGGCATATGGTGGTGGTTGTTGGTAGTCACAAGGAGGTCCACCATATCCATTGTCTTCGTATGCATCATGGAATGGCTCTTACTCGTAGTACATTGATGAGCGGATATTTTATACGCTTTTTGGTGGTATTTTCATGTAGTTTTTAGTATGCTTTAGTTATTTTTTAGTATATTTTTATTAGTTTTTATGCAAAAATCATATTTCTGGACTTTACTATGAGTTTGTGTGTTTTTCTGTGATTTCAAGTATTTTCTGGCTGAAATTGAGGGACCTGAGTAAAAATCTGATTCAGAGGCTGAAAAAGGGCTGCAGATGTTGTTGGATTCTGACCCTCCTGCACGCGGAATGAATTTTCTAGAGCTACCAAAGGCCAATTGGCAAGCTCTTAATTGCGATGGAAAGTAGACATCTTGGGCTTTCCAGCAATATATAATAGTCCATGCTTTGCCCGAGATTTGATAGCAAAATCTGGCATTTAAACGCCAACTTTTTACCCTTTTCTGGCGTTAAACGCCAGAACTGGCATAAAAGTTGGAGTTAAACGCCCAAACTGGCACCAAAGCTGGTGTTTAACACCAGGAATAGCCTATGCACATGAAAGCTTCAATGCTCAGTCCAAACACACACCAAGTGGACCCCGAAAGTAGATTTCTGCACTATCTATCTTAGTTTACCTATTTTCTGTAAACCTAGGTTACTAGTTTAGTATAAAAACTACTTTTAGAGATTCATTTTGTACCTCGTGACATTTTACATTTGAATTTGTATCTTCTACGGCATGAGTCTCTAAACCGCATGGTTGGGGGTGAGGAGCTCTGCTGTGTCTCGATGGATTAATGCAATTATTTCTATTTTCTATTCAATCACGCTTGTTTCTATTCTAAGATATTTATTCGTACTTCAACATGATGAATGTGATGATCCGTGACATTCATCACCATTCACAACTTATGAACGTGTGCCTAACAACCACTTCTGTTCTACCTTAGATTGAGTGTGTATCTCTTGGGTTCCTAGTTCACGAGTTTGATTGCCTCTCCTGACAACAGAGTGTTCAAATCCATGGAACCAAAGTCTTCGTGGTATAAGCTAGAATTAATTGGCAGCACTCTTGAGATCCGGAAAGTCTAAACCTTGTCTGTGGTATTCTGAGTAGGATCTGGGAAGGGGTGACTGTGACGAGTTTCAAACTCATAAATGTTGGGTGCAGTGACAGTGTGCAAAAGGATCAATGGATCCTATTCCAGCACGAGTGAGAACTGACAGATGATTAGCCCTACGGAACCCGTAGTTGGACCATTTTCACTGAGAGGACGGATGGTAGCCATTGACAACGGTGATCCACCAATATACAGCTTGCCATGGAAGGAGCCTTGCGTGCGTGAAGAAGACAACAGTAGGAAAGCATAGATTCAGAAGACAGTGCATCTCCAAAACCTCAACCTGTTCTCCATTACTGCATAACAAGTATTATTCATTTCATGTTCTTTTACTTTTTACAAACAAAACTCTTTTCATCATTAATCTCCTGACTAAATTTTACAAGATAACCATAGATTGCTTCAAGTCGACAATCTCTGTGGGATTGACCCTTACTCACGTAAGGTATTACTTGGACGACCCAGTGCACTTGCTGGTTAGTGGCACCGAAGTTGTAAAAAGTGTGAATCACAATTCCATGCACCAAGTTTTTGGTGCTGTTGCCGGGGATTGTTCGAGTTTGGACAACTGACGGTTCATCTTATTGCTTAGATTAGGAGTGATTTATTTTTGTTGGTTTAGAGTTTTCTGTTTGAGTCTAGTTTCATATTTTAAGTTTAGTGTCAATTGCATGTTTTTTATTTCCTTCATATTTTCGAATTTTCGTGTCATTGTTTGATCTTCAGTTTTTCTTGTTTTGTGTCTTTCCTTGTTTTTCTTGTGCATTTTCGAATTATTAATGTCCAAAGTATAAACATTTTTAAGTTTAGTGTTCTGTGTGTTTTTGTTTTCTTAAAAATTTTTAAAATTTGTTCTTGGTATTCATCTTAATATTCAAAGTGTTCTTGCATGTTCTCTTTGTTTTGATCCAAAATTTTTGTGTCTTGAGTCATTTTGTTGTTTTTCTCTTTCTTCATTAAATTTCAAAAACCAAAAAAATATCTTTTCCTCTAATTGCTCATAATTTTCGAAATCTTTAGGTTGACTTAGTCAAAAAATTTTAAAGTTTAGTGTTTCTTGTTTGTCAAGTTAAAATTTCAATTTTAAAAAAATCTTTATCTTTATAAATCTTTTTCAAAATAAAGTCTTTTTCAAATTTTTTTATTTTTATTTTGCGAAAATCTTTTGTAAAACTTTTTCAAAATCCTTTTTCTTTTTTTAATTTTTGAATTGCTTGTCCCATTTTGGAGTTTGATTAAAAAAATTTTTAAGTTTGGTGTTTCCTTGTTAAGAAGTTTCAATCTTCAAAATTTTAAGATCATATCTTTTTCAAAACTTCCTAACCACTATCTCTTTCTTCATTTTTTCGAAACTCCTCACCCAAAATCTTTCATTTATTTTATTTTATTTTATTTTATCTTCTTTTATTTTCAGTTTTCTAAAAAAAATTAAATAATAAATATAATATCTCTATCTCCAATCCACATCATCTCCCTTTCTCTATCATGGACCTAAGTGGAAATGAACAGTCCAGAAGGACTCTGGGGTCATATGCTAACCCCACTACTGCTTCATATGGGAGTAGTATATGTATACCCCCCATAATAGCTAACACTTTTGAGCTAAATCCTCATCTCATTATCATGGTGTAGCAAAATTGTCAGTATTTCGGTCTTCCACAAGAAGAACCTACTGAGTTTTTAGCACAGTTCTTACAAATTGCTGACATAGTACGTGATAAGGAAGTAGATCATGATGTCTACAAATTATTGCTGTTTCTATTTGTTGTGAAAGACCAAGCTAGGAGGTGGTTAAATAACCAACCCAAAGCCAGCATAAGAACATAGAAACAGTTATCAGACAAATTCCTAAATCAATATTTCCCTCCAAAAAGGATGACACAGCTAAGACTGGACATCCAAGGCTTTAAGCAAGAGGATCAGGAATCTCTTTATGATGCATGGGAGAGGTACAGCGAGATGCTTAGGAAATGCCCCTCTGAAATGTTTTCAGAGTGGGTGCAGTTAGACATCTTCTACTATGGGCTTACAGAAAAAGCACAGATATCTCTAGACCACTCAGCTGGTGGATCTATACACATGAAAAAGACAATTGAAAAGGCTCAAGAGCTCATTGATACAGTTGCTAGAAATCAGCATCTGTACTTAAGTAATGAGTCCTCCATGAAAGAAGAAGCTAAGGCAGTATCCACTGAACTTGGTCCTCCAGAACAAGTTGCTGAACTCAATCAGCAATTATATTTTCTAACAAAACAGCTAGCAGAATTCAAAGAGATGCTACAAAAAACCAAAAATGATAACCAGAATATGGAAAAACAATTGAATCAGACAAAACAGCAGTTATTCAAATAGATAACAGAAGAGTGCCAAGCTGTTCATTTAAGGAGTGGAAAGACATTAAATACCTCAACTCAAAGTAGCAAAAAGTCAAGGAAGGAAAAACTGACAGATGATGAGCAAACCACTGCCCAAAATCCCTTTGAGGACAGTAAGAGCCCGGAGAGGAATACTTCTGGCATTCAAATGCCAGAAAAGGGTAAAGAATTGGCGTTAAACACCCAGTGGATGTCCACTTTTGGCATTCAAATGCCAGAAAAGAGTGAGAAACTGGCGTTAAACACCCAGTCCATGTCCAGTTCTGGCGTTCAAATGCCAGAAAAGGGGGAAAATCTGGCGTTAAATGCCTATCCAGCCCCCAATCCTGGTGTTCAAATGCCAATGAGGGATCAAACACCTGCAAGTGCTGATAGTAACCCCTCTAAGAAGGCTTCTCCAACTACCTCTGTAGGAAAAAAACCTGCAGTAACTAAGGTTGAAGAATACAAAGCCAAGATGCCTTATCCTCAGAAACTCCGCCAATCAGAACAGGATAAACAATTGCCCGCTTTGCAAACTATCTCAGGACTCTTAAAATAAAAATTCCATTTGCAGAGGCACTTGAGCAAATACCCTCTTATGCTAAGTTCATGAAAGAGATCTTAAGTCATAAGAAGGTTAGAGAGAAACTGAAAAAGTTCTCCTCACTGAAGAATGCAGTACAGTCATTCTGAAAAGCTTACTAGAGAAGCAAAAAGACCCCAGAAGCTTTACGATACCATGCACATTAGAGGGTGCTTGTACCAAGACAGCTCTATGTGATCTAGGGGCAAGTATCAACCTGATACCTGCATCCACTATCAGAAAGCTTGGTTTGACTGAAGAAGTCAAACCAACCCGGATATGTCTCCAACTTGCTGATGGCTCTATTAAAATGCCATCAGGCGTGATTGAGGACATGATTGTCAAGGTTGGGCCATTCGCCTTTCCCACTGACTTTGTAGTGCTGCAAATGGAGGAGTACAAGAGTGCAACTCTCATTCTAGGAAGACCTTTCCTAGCAACTGGACAAACTCTCATTGATGTACAAAAAGGGGAAGTAACCCTGAGAGTCAATGAGGATGGGTTTAAGTTGAATGTTGTCAAAGCTATGCAGCAGCCAGACACTTCTAGAGATTGCATGAGCATTGATATTATTGACTCCCTGGTGGAGGAGATCAATATAACTGAGATCAGTCTCGAATCAGAGCTAGAAGATATCTTTAAAGATGTTCAGCTTGACTTGGAGGAATCAGAGAAAACAGAAGAACCTCTGATAGCTCCTCAAAAGGAGGAAAAGCCTCCTAAACCCAAGCTCAAACCACTACCACCATCCCTGAAATATGTATTTCTGGGAATATATGAAATTTTTCCAGTGATCATAAGCTCTGCTTTAGATCCACAGGAAGAGGAAGCACTAATTCAGGTGCTAAGGACACACAAGACAGCTCTTGGGTGGTCCATAAGTGATCTTAAGGGCATTAGCCCAGCCAGATACATGCACAAGATCCTATTGGAGGATGATGCCAAGCCAGTAGTTCAACCACAGAGGCGGCTGAATCCAGCCATGAAAGAGGTGGTGCAGAAAGAGGTCACTAAATTACTAGAGGCTAGGATCATTTATCCTATTTCTGATAGCCCCTGGGTGAGCCCTGTCCAAGTTGTCCCCAAGAAGGGAGGTATGACAGTGGTTCATAATGAAAAAAATGAACTGGTTCATATAAGAACAATTACAGGGTGGTACATGTGTATTGACTACAGAAGGCTCAATATAGCCACCAAAAAGGATCATTTTCCTTTACCATTCATAGACCAAATGCTAGAGAGATTAGCTGGTCATGAGTAATACTGCTTTTTGGATGGCTATTCAGGTTACAACCAAATTGCAGTAGATCCACAGGACCAAGAGAAAATAGCATTCACATGTCTATCTAGAGTATTTGCCTACAGAAGGATGCCTTTTGGTTTGTGCAATGCACCTGCAACCTTTCAGAGGTGCATGCTCTCTATCTTCTCTGATATGGTAGAAAAATTTCAGGAAGTCTTCAAGGATGACTTCTCAGTATTTGGAGACTCATTCAGCTCCTGCCTTGACCATCTAGCACTTGTTCTGAAAAGGTGCCAAGAGACTAACCTGGTTTTAAACTGGGAGAAATGTCACTTCATGGTGACTGAAGGAATTGTCCTTGGGCACAAAATTTCGAACAAGGGTATAGAAGTGGATCAGGCTAAAGTGGAGGTAATTGAAAAATTACCACCACCTGCCAATGTTAAGGCAATCAGAAGCTTTCTGGGACATGCAATATTTTACAGGAGGTTTATAAATGATTTTTCAAAATTGTAAAACCTTTGCATAATCTGCTAGCTACTGATACACCATTTGTCTTTGACACAGAGTGTTTGTAGGCCTTTGAGACTCTGAAGGCTAAGTTGGTCACAGCACCTGTCATTTCTACACCAGACTGGACATTACCATTCAAATTAATGTATGATGCCAGTGACCATGCTATTAGTGTAGTATTAGGACAACGGCATAACAAGCTTCTGCACGTCATTTATTATGCCAGCCGTGTTCTGAATGACGCACAGAAGAATTACACAACCACAGAAAAAGAGCTGCTTGCAGTGGTTTATGCCATTGACAAGTTTAGATCCTATTTAGTAGGATCAAAAGTGATTGTGTATACTAACCATGCTGCTCTTAAATATCTACTCACAAAGCAGGATTCAAAACCCAGGCTCATAAGATGGGTGTTGCTTCTACAAGAGTTTGATATAGAAATAAGCGACAGAAAAGGGACAAAGAACTAAGTAGCAGATCACCTGTCCCGAATAGAACCAGTAGAAGGGGCGTCCCACCCCTCTACTGAGATATCTGAAACCTTCCCGAATGAGCAACTCTTTGCCATTCAAGAAGTACCATGGTTTGCAGACATTACAAACTATAAAGCAGTAAGATTAATACCCAAAGAGTACAGCAGGCAGCAAACAAAAAAATTAGTTACTGATGCAAAGTACTACTTGTGGGATGAACTATATCTCTTTAAGAGATATACAGACGGAATGATCCGTAGGTGTGTACCCAGAGAAGAGGCACAGAAGATCCTATGGCATTGCCATGGATCACAATATGGAGGACATTTCAGAAGTTAGCGGACAGCCACAAGAGTTCTCCAATGTGGTTTTTACTGGCCTACTCTCTATAGAGACTCCTGAGAGTTTGTACGTAGCTGTGACAGTTGCCAAAGAGCTGGTAATCTGCCTCACGGTTATGCCATGCCTCAGCAAGGGATCTTAGAGATTGAGTTGTTTGATGTATGGGGTATTGACTTTATGGGGCCTTTCCCACCATCATACTCAAACACTTACATTCTGATGGCAGTAGATTATGTATCTAAATGGGTAGAGACAATTGCCACACCCACTAATGATACTAAGACAGTGCTGAAGTTCCTCCAGAAGCACATTTTCAGCAGATTTGGTGTCCCCAGAATACTAATCAGTGATGGAGGAACTCATTTCTGTAATAAACAGCTTGACTCTGCTCTGATCCGATATGGAATTAACCATAAAGTGGCAACTCCATATCATCCACAGACAAATGGGCAGGCTGAAGTCTCAAATAGAGAACTAAAATGAATCCTAGAACGGACAGTAAGTACCCGTAGAAAGGATTGGGTAAGGAGTCTGGATGATGCTCTATGGGCATACAGAATTGCATTCAAAACTCCTATAGGGACTTCTCCATACCATCTTGTGTATGAAAAAGCCTGTCACCTGTCAGTGGAACTGGAACACAAGGCCTACTGGGCAACCAGATTCCTAAACCTTGATGCCAAGTTAGCTGGAGAGAAAAGATTGTTCCAGTTGAATGAGCTAGAGGAATTCAGACTCAAGGCTTTCGAAAATGCAAAAATTTACAAAGAGAAAGCAAAAAGGTGGCATGACAAGAAACTGTCATCCAGAGTCTTTGAGCCAGGACAGAAGGTTCTGCTATTTAACTCTAGGCTCAGATTGTTCCCTGGGAAATTAAAATCCCGGTGGAGGGGACCATATGTGATCACAAGTGTGTCGCCATATGGATATGTAGAGCTTCAGGATGTTGACTCTAACAAAAGGTTCATTGTTAATCGACAGAGAGTCAAACATTATCTTGAAAGCAATATTGAGCAAGAATGCTCAAAACTGAGACTAGACTAAAGCTCAGTAAAAGTCCAGCTAAAGACAATGAAGAAGCGCTTGCTGGGAGGCAACCCAGTCATTAGCAAGGGTTCTTGTTATTTAAATAATAATTATAGGAGTTTGATATAAATTATCTTTAAGGTTAATTGTCTAAATGCAGAAGTTCATAGAGTTACAGAAGGATTCAGAGCACAAAGCAGAGAAAAAGAACTCACTGGCTCGAAAACGCCAATAAGAGGCATTTTGGGCGTTAAACGCCAGAATGGGTACCATTCTGGGTGTTTAACGCCAGTAAATATACCTTTTTGGGCGTTAAATGCCAAAATGGGCACCATTCTGGGCGTTTAACACCAGAGTTGCAGCACCCTGGGTGTTTAGAAAAATGCCCAGTGACAAAGGATTTCTGGTGTTTAACGCCAGCCAGGGTACCTGGCTGGGCGTTAAACGCCCAAAATGGCCAACAAATGGGCGTTAAACGCCAGAATGGATACCATTCTGGGCGTTTAACGCCAGAAAGGACAAGGGGAGGTGATTTTGTTTCCACTTCAATTTTTTTCATATTTCCATGTTTTAATTCATAATTTTCTGCATAAACATGTTACAAATTTTCATCTCTCAAATTCAATTTTCAAAAATTCAATAATCTTCTAGATTCTTTTTAATTTTCTTTCAAAATCCTTTTCAAATCTTTTTCAAAACTCATGTATCTTTTCAATTTCTTTCCAAATCTTTTTCCAACACATCATATCATCTTTTAATTCTTAGATGCATCAACAAAAATTCAGATTTAACTTCTTTATATCTTTTCCATATCTTTTAAATTTTAAAATCTCATCTTTTTCATATCATGATTCATCTTTTCCAAATCATATCTTTCTATCATATCTTTTTCAAAATTTTCAAAACCCACCCCTTCCCTTTTAAATACACGTTTCGCCATCCCCATCAATCCACCATTCGAATCTGTATCCCCCTCTATTCCTCTCCTTTCCTTTCTTTTGCTTGAGGACAAGCAAACCTCTAAGTTTGGTGTGGTTTTCCGTGATCACTGAGCAAAAACTCACCAAGATCATGGATCCTAAAGGAAAATAAACCATTCTAAGAGGCAAGAAAGAGAATAATCCAAAACCACTTTGGAATCAAGAGAGGTTCTTAACCAAAGAACATGCATACCATTACCATAAAATAATGGGTTTGAGATCAGTGATCCCGGAAGTTAAGTTCGATATGAAAGAAGATGAATATCCGGAGATCCAAGAACAGATTCGAAACAGAGGTTGGGAAATCCTAGCTAGTCCTGAGATAAAAGTTGGAAGAAACATGGTCCAGGAATTCTACTCAAATATGTGGCTAACAGATAAATAGAGAATGACGGGAACTGCCTTCCATACCTTTCGAACTATGGTCAGAGGGAAGACTATTTACTTCCACCTTGACAAAATAAGAGAGGTCTTCAAACTACCTCAACTACAAGATGATCCAACATCCTTTAATAGAAGAATGGTGAGAGTAGATAAGCGTTTGGACCAAGTTCTAGAGGACATATGCCTCCCTGGAACTAAGAGGATAACCAACTCAAAAGGTGTCCCAAACCAACTCAAGAGAGGAGATCTCAAACCAGTCGCGAGGGGCTGGTTGGACTTCATTGGGCATTCTATACTGCCCACTAGCAACCGCTCTGAGGTCACTGTCAAAAGAGTAGTGATGATTCATTGCATTATGCTGGGAAACGAAGTGGAGATTCATCATCTGATTTCTTGTGAAATTTACACTATTGCAAATAAGAACTCTATTGAAGCCAAATTGGCTTACCCAAGCTTAATCTCTCTGCTATGTAAAGATGCTGGGATAAAGATGGGAGTGGATGAGTTTATCTCAGTCGAGCATCCAATCACCAAAAAGTTAATGGAGGGACAACAAGTGCACGACAACTCCATCAAAAGGAAGGCACAGAAATTCCTCCCAAAAATCCCTCAAATTGACTACTGGGCCCGCCTAGAAGCATCTGTCACCAAGCTGCAAGAAGCTATGGATCAACTTAAAGAAGAACAGCAAAATCAAAATAGCATGCTCTGCAAACAGCTTAAGGAACAAGAAAAGCAAGGGCATGAGCTACAGGAGCTGAAGCGCCAGAAGCTCTCCCTTGAGGGACCAGACATCCCACAGATTGAAGGAGTATCCATCTCCCAAGATAAAGGTTGTTGAGTCCTAATCCTAAACCTGTGATAACTTTTATTATTAGAAACCTATCTTAAGAATTACATGAGTATTAGTAATTAGGGTCTTTATTTTTATTTTTATTATCTCCAAGTAAGCTATAATTTATTCTTCTCATCATCACTAAACATGAATAAAATAGTAGATTTTTTTTAGAATAAAGAGGCAATTGTTTCAAGTTTTCAATAAGAAAAATTCTAATTATTTTTATGTGGTGGCAACACTTTTTGTCTCCTGAATGAATACTTGAACAGTGCATATTTTTTATACTGTAGTTTATGAATGTTAAAATTGTTGGCTCTTGAAAGAATGATGAAAAGAAAGAAAAATGTTATTGATAATCTGAAAAATCATAAAATTGATTCTTGAAGCAAGAAAAAGCAGTAAAAAATACAAAGCTTGCAAAAAAACCGAAAAAAAACGAAAAATAAAGAAAAAGCAAGCAGAAAAAGCCAATAGCCCTTTAAACCAAAAGGCAAGGGTAAAAAGGATCCAAGGCTTTGAGCATTAATGGATAGGAGGACCCAAAGGAATAAAATCATGGCCTAAGCGGCTAAATCAAGCTGTCCCTAATCATGTGCTTGTGTCATGAAGGTCCAAGTGAAACGCTTGAGACTGAGTGGTTAAATTCGTGATCCAAAACAAAAGAGTGTGCCTAAGAACTCTGGGCACCTCTAACTGGGGACTCTAGCAAAGCTGAGTCATAATCTGAAAGGTTCACCCAGTTATGTGTCTGTGGCATTTGTGTATTCTGTAGTATTATTGGAAAACAAGATGCTTGGGGTCACAGCCAAGACTCATAAAGTAGCTGTGTTCAAGAATCAACATATTAGACTAGGAGAATCAACAAAACTATCTAAATTCTGAGTTCCTATGGATGCCAATCATTCTGAGCTTCAAAGGATAAATTGAGATGCCAAAACTGTTCAGGAGCAAAAAGCTACTAGTCCCGCTCATCTAATTAGAATCTGAGCTTCACTTAAAACTCTGAGATGTATTACCTCTTGATCTTCTTTTTATCCTATTTTATTTATCTAGTTGCTTAAGGACAAGCAACAGTTTAAGTTTGGTGTTGTGATGAGCGCATATTTTATACGCTTTTTGGTGGTATTTTCATGTAGTTTTTAGTATGCTTTAGTTATTTTTTAGTATATTTTTATTAGTTTTTATGCAAAAATCACATTTCTGGACTTTATTATGAGTTTGTGTGTTTTTCTGTGATTTCAGGTATTTTCTGGCTGAAATTGAGGGACCTGAGCAAAAATCTTATTCAGAGGCTGAAAAAGGACTGCAGATGCTGTTGGATTCTAACCCTCCTACACGCGAAATGGATTTTCTGGAGCTACAGAAGCCCAATTGGCGCGCTCTCAATTGCGTTGGAAAGTAGACATCTTGGGCTTTTCAGAAATGGATAATAGTCCATACTTTGCCCGAGATTTGATAGCGCAAACTGGCATTTAAACGCCAACTTTTTATCCTTTTCTGGCGTTAAACGCCAGAACTGGCATAAAAGTTAGAGTTAAACGCCCAAACTGGCACCAAAGCTGGCGTTTAACACCAGGAATGGCCTATGCACTTGAAAGCTTCAATGCTCAGTCCAAACACACACCAAGTGGGCCCCGGAAGTGGATTTCTGCACTATCTATCTTAGTTTACTCATTTTCTGTAAACCTAGGTTACTAGTTTAGTATAAAAACTACTTTTAAAGAGATTCATTTTGTACCTCATGACATTTTACATCTGAATTTGTATCTTCTACGGTATGAGTCTCTAAATCCCATGGTTGGGGGTGAGGAGATCAGCTGTGTCTCGATGAATTAATGCAATTATTTTTGTTTTCTATTCAATCACGCTTGTTTCTATTCTAAGATATTCATTCGTACTTCAACATGATGAATGTGATGATCCGTGACACTCATCACCATTCTCAACTTATGAACGCGTGCCTGACAACCACTTCCGTTCTACCTTAGATTGAGTGTGTATCTTGTAAGACCCAGAATCTTTGAAAAGTCTTATTATGATCAAGTCTCAAATCCTACAGTTATTTATAGCCTTAATTTTAGAGATTTATTTTATTAAAGATAATTAAGGCAAGTTTTGATTTATTGGATTTGAGATGAGTTATGATTATTATCCAATTTTATAATTATTGGGTTATTTTCTATATTTAAATTATAAAGTTGATAGTTATGAAATAATAAGGATTTTTTTATGATATGGACTAAATAATCAATATTTTAATATATTGATGTTGCTATTTTGGAAAATAGAGAAATTAATTATATTATTTCTCAATTTTGGATTTGGGCATTTTATTGAAAATAAAGTGTGAGATTGATGATCAAATAGTATTTTCTATATACAATTAGTGTTGAATTTAATTTGGGTTTCAATTACAATATTGTTTCCAATTTTATGTGAAATTACTATACTACCCTTAACCCTAATTTCACTAAACACCCTAACCTATCTAACCCTAGCAGCCGCCACCTAAAACCTCTCCCAAGGACTCAGCAGCAGCAACGCTGCCATGAAAGGAAGAAAGAAAGAAATAGAAAAGGAAAGCAGAAGATGGGAGTGGGGTGACTGCGCCGGCGCGCTGGGCTTCACCACCGCCGCCGCCACTGTTCGTCGCGCCGTTCGTCCTCCAGCCCGTCGCCAGGCCTCCTCGCCGCCGCGCCGTCGTGTAACACGGAGAAGGAAGAGAAGGAAGTGCTCCCGCTACAGTCTGACGCGTCTTGCCTGCGCCATCACTCGCACTCATCGCCGTCTAGTCGTCGGCGCGAGTTTGTTGTCGTCGAGGAGTTGGTGTCACGTCCTGACCGTTGTCGTGCTCTGCTGCCACGAGGTCGCCGCTGATGTCCACCGTCGTCCTCGCCGTGGAGCTCAGCACCATTTCTGCTCGTGGTGGTCGCCATTGATTGGTCCCGCTACTGCTGGGAAGGAGACGCGTCTAGGAGAGAGAACCTGGAAGGGAAGCCGCTGCCGGAGGGGACCTTTTCCGTCGCCGCCGTCGTGATGAGCACAACCGCCGCACTTGGTCTCGTTTGTAAAGCCACTGCCTTTCACTGCCGCCATGGTCGCCGGAGCTCCGAGCTGAGTTTCTGCCACGAGACCTTGCTGTTGTCACCGGGAAAGTATGCCGGTAAGGGTTTCAAACTTGGTCTTCGTTTCTTGTGAGATTATGGGAATCTTATTGTCACAGCATGTTGGTTTCAGTCACCGTTGCCGGAGTCGGGTCGCCGCAGCCGCTGGAGGTGGCTGTTGGGGCTACCGTCCAACCGGTTCAGAGGTTATTGCTGTTCGGTTCAGCCGTTCTCTCTTAGTTTCAGTAAGTATTCATGTTTCGAGAGCTCTGCGTTAGTGTTCTGTTCCGTGTAATAAAGTAATTGTAAAATTGATGGTTTTAGGAGTTAGAATCTGAGTTTACTTGTGGCATTGAGGTTGTTTCTACTATTGAGAAAGACACGCAGAACCGGGATTTTGATTGTTGGTTTCGGGTCGAGGCGGAAAGGATTCTGTGATGCGTTTGGGCTATGGTTTGCGTTTTGAGGTAGGGGCGCTTTCCAAAAACTATGTTTTATGTATTGGAATTATTACATATGGATACTGATGTGAGATATTGTGTATTTAGTGATTGTATCTGCCTTATGTATTATTTGATTGACTCGAATGATTATGGATGTTGGTTTGGCTGAATTGTTGTGCGTCTTGTGAAATGTAATGTTTGAAGTTGATTCTTTAAAGATTTGAATCTGAGTTTAATCCGTTGAGGATTGATTTGATTTGAGTTAATTATTTTGATGATTTGAAAAGTCGAATGCACTTTTGAATTCAGCCTGGTTTACTTTAATTGACTTGGTTTGGACAAATGATTTATTACTGAGCTGTTTCTTTAAGGCTTTGGGAATGAGTTAAAACGGTTGATATTGAGTTGATTTTGAAATGATTTCCTTGAGATACGCCACTGAGGCGATTGTTGGATTTAGCTTGCTTTAAATTGATTTCTGGTTTTGAGCTGTTGAAAAGGAATGAGAAATGGTTTAGTTGGGACCCGAACCGGGTGGCAAAAGTCCAAGTTTTAGGGGAGGTGCTGCCGAAATTTCTGCAAAATCCTAGTCTTGTTTGAAAAGTTATTTAAAAAGGGTTAGATTTGAGAAATTGTATTATTTGATTTATTAAGAGGATATTTATGTTTTCAAGCTTAATTTATTTAATGAACCTTATACGTTGAGTTCGGCTTATTTAGAACTGAACTATTTTTACCGTTTGAATCAATGAAGGAAAGAATGATGCTCTAATATTGATTTTAATATAAAAAGGAGTTTTTAGTGATTTCAAAGGAATCTAGACTTTTGATTGATTAATCAAGTTTGAGGCATTTTGGAAGAGTTAGAAAAATGGGTTCTAAAAAGAAACCTGAAAGTGGTTTGATTCAAATGAACCGGTTCCGTTTCAAATGAGTTGATTTTTGGACCGGGTTGGAACTTGTGATTTTGTATGGCCGGTTTTATAGTAAATTCAATTTTATTTACTTGAACCGAGAAATCTATGATTTTAAGAGTTTCAATGAATTTTAAGGAATTGATATAGGTTGACCTTCCCTAAAGACTTGGGACTCTGCCGAGAAACTTTTGTTATAAAATCCCATTGTTGGATGGGTGATTTTGAATGCTTTGAAATAAATCCTTAACTTGCCATGGTTTGGAAGTTTGGAAAGAGAATGCCGAGAGTGGCTCTGTTCTAAAAAGGAGACTCACTTTGAGTAAATTTGGCTTATGAGCCTGAGATGATTTGAGAAATGAGATTTCTAAAAGCCAAGGCTAAAAAGAGTTGAAACTTGATTTCAAAGTGAAAAAATTTGAGAAAAAGTGATTTATGGCTTAAATGCCGATTTTACGAGTTGATGATGTTGAATGTGGAAGTGCTGTTTTGTTGTGAGCCGAAATGGCTGTGTATGTTATGAATATTGGCTGGTTCTGGATTGAACCGTGAGCCGGAATGATTGTGTATGTCATGAATATTGGCTGGACTGAACCGTGAGCCGGATGGCTGATATGGATGTTGATCCACGGATGAGAATGAATGCATGTATATGCTGAATTATTGATAATTGTGATTTGCACTTCCACTATCTGAGATACGAGTTTCCCTGGGTAGTAGCAGTGGCTAGCCACCACGTGCTCCAGGTTGAGACTTGATACTCTGTTGACCCTATGTCGTAAGTGTGGCCGGGCACTGTGAAAGTCCCGGATGAGCTCGCCCCCGAAATATTCACCAGTGAGGGTGATGGATATGGATCATGTTTATGATCAAATTTATGATGAGTATAACTCAAGTTGGGGATGCGCGACAGAGGGACAGTCCAACGGATAGCTACCAGGACTTGTCGGGTTGGCTCTATAACCGACAGATGATATCATCAGCCACTAGGGACAGGCATGCATCATATGCATCTATGTGACATTGTTTGGGTATGCATATTGTACTTGGTTTGCCTATGTGATTAACTGCTAATTGTTCTACTTGCAATAACTGTTTGTTTGTGTTTGCATCTTCCTACTTGTGTTTGCATCTGGAACTCTGTTGAATTGTGGTGGATTGGTTGTGGTTGGATTGTTTGGGCCTAGGGCCGTGGTTGAATGAGATGGACCGATGGTTGATTTCGGTTTTGTGGTTCTGGTTTGGAATAAGATATGAAAGGTTATTTTGGTTCAGTATAGATAAACCTTTTTGAAATGCTTTGATGTTTTGAGAATTGAACGGTTCCTCTTTCAGAAAAGATTTCTGACTTTACTTTTATTGTAAACTGTTGTTTTTGAAAAGAGGCATAAGATGGTTATTAATCACTGGTACGGCTTATCTTCATGTATCCTATTACAGTAATTCCCAAAAACCCTCTACTGAGAACCCTTTCGAGGATGATGTTCTCACCCCCTACATTTTTCCCCTTTCAGGATTTGGGCGCAGAAGTTATGAAGAGTTTAATTATTTGTTATTGAGATGCTCTGTATTGCTTTAGATTATTATTTTTGTACCCTCGCCCTTATCTTGATATATTCTGTGAGAGGGATAGGAATTGTACTGGATAATATTTGTAATATTATTTATATATATGTATGTATATATATATGGATGTACTCTTTATATTTTTCTGTAAGTTGTATGGTATGTATGGACGTACGTTGTATGGCGAAAGTATTTTTGGGAATGGTATTGCGGTTTAAAGTTTTTAAACAGGCTCATATTTTAGTATTAAATAGTATAAGTGTCGTCGTAATGTCCGAGCTATCAGAGTTGCGCAGCCGGAAGCGTGAGCTTTGGTAGTTAGGGTGTTACATATCTCTTGGGTTCCTGGTTCACAAGTTTGATTGCCTCTCCTGACAACAGAGTGTTCAAATCCGTGGAACCAGAGTCTTCGTGGTATAAGCTAGAATTAATTGGCAGCACTCTTGAGATCCAAAAAGTTTAAACCTTATCTGTGGTATTCCGAGTAGGATCTGGGAAGGGGTGACTGTGACGAGCTTCAAACTCACAAATGTTGAGAGTAGTGACAGTGTGCAAAAGGATCAATGGATCCTATTCCAGCACGAGTGAGAACCGACAGATGATTAGCCCTACGGAACTTGTAGTTGGACCATTTTCACAGAGAGGACGGATGGTAGCCATTGACAACGGTGATCCACCAACATACAGCTTGCCATGGAAGGAACCTTGCGTGCGTGAAGAAGACAACAGTAGAAAAGTAGAGATTCAGAAGATAGAACATCTCCAAAACCTCAACATATTCTCTATTACTGCATAACAAGTATTATTCATTTCATGTTCTTTTACTTTTTACAAACAAAACTCTTTTCATTATTAATCTCCTGACTAAGGTTTACAAGATAACCAGAGATTGCTTCAAGCTGACAATCTCTGTGGGATCGACCCTTTCTCACGTAAGGTATTACTTGGACGACCTAGTGCACTTGCTGGTAAGTGGCACCGAAATTGTGAAAAGTGTGAATCACAATTCCGTGCACCATACATCGAAGAGGGTTGTTGCTATGGAGGTTGTCCATAAGCTTGAGGCTCCTCCCACCTTTGATTGTCCCAACCTTGATGCATGTTCTCATTGTAGCTTTCATTTCCTACAACATAATTTGAACCAAACTCATAGCCAAAGGGGTGAGAATTCATAGTAGCAAATAAAAAAAAAAGCTAATAAAAATAAGCAATAAAGTCCAAAAACTAACAAAAACTAACAAATAAGCAAAAGGCAAATATGTACAATAACCAATAATAAGGCACACGTTTGCAATTCCCCAGCAACGGCGCCAAAAACTTGACGGAAGAAAATTGTCGGGAAATATTTTCACAAAAATATCGTGTTGCAAGTATAGTTCTAAACCAACAAATTATCCTCGGTCAATGTTTCAATTGTTTGTCACTTAAGCAAACCCAATAAAATTAACCGAAGTATTCAAACCTCAGGTTGTCTCTCAAGGAATTACAGGGAAGAGTAGTTTATTATTGGTTATGTGAAAGTATATTTATGGGGTTTGTGAAATAAGGAACAAGAAAATATAGATTGCGAGAAAAATAAACTAATAACAAAGAAAGTTCTTAGCAAGGATTGAGAATTAGAAGTCATATCCTCATTATCATCGTCAATTGTGATGGTAAATGTGAATTGCCTTCACTTAGTTAACCTCTAACTAATGGAGGAAGGTCAAGTGCGTACAATTAACTTGAGTTCACAAGTCCTAGTCAACTCATAGTGAGAGACTAGCTTTGGTGAAGTTCAAGCTAACTGGCAATCTTCAATCACCAATCAACAAAAGACTTTTGATAACTCAAGAGTCTCTAAATAATCAATCCAAGTCAAGAAAAAAATTAAATTAAAATCTAACCAAGCATTTTATCAAACACTTAGAAGGCATAAGATAAAAACATAGAAAACTAACAAGACATAGCAAAATCTATGACTAATAATTGCAAGAGGAAACAATAACAACAAAGTAAAGAAAGCAATCATAAACATGAAATATAAATTGCATTAATTGAAATCAAAGGGAACAAAAGTGCATGAACATGAGAATAATAAAATAAAGGAAATAACAAATAAAGCTAAGAGAGCAAAGATGTAGGAACAAGAAATAGTAAAGGAAACTAAATCAAAGCAAGAATTAAAAGCAAGATCTAAGAGAAATTAACCTAAGAACCCTAACCTAATTCTAGAGAGAAAAGAGAGCTTCTCACTCTAGAATTCAAACCTAAAACATGATAAAAACTCAACTATGACTCCTTTGGTTCATTCCCCCTTCAATCCCTGGTTCAATAGCATCAAAAATGGGTTGGATTAGGCCCAATATGCTTCAGAAATTGCTGGTCACGTGTTGCCTTTAAGTGGGTCACGCTGATCCTGCGATGCGCACGCATGGGCAACTCGTACGCGTCGCCTTACAAGACAACTATGGCAAATTGCATATCATTTTAAAACGCCGGATGTTAGCTTTCCAACGCAACTAAAACCGCCTCATTCGGACCTCTATAGCTTAAGTTATGATCAATTTAGTACGAAAAGGTCAGGATTGACAGTTTAGCAATTCCTTCATTTCTTCATGAGTTCTCTATTTCTACATGCTTTTTCTTCATTCCCTCAATCCAATCTTTGTCTTCTAAACCTGAAACCACTTAACAAACATATCAAGGCATTGAATGGAATTAAAGTGGATTAAAATTAGCAAATTTAAGGCCAAAGAAGTATGTTTTCAATCATAGCACAAAATTAGGAAGAAAAATGTAAAACATGCAAATTCTATGAATAAGTGTGAGAATAATGGATAAAATCCGCTCAATTCAACCTAAAATATACCATGAAATAGTGGTGCATCAGCCACCTTTGGTTCAGGGAGGAGGTGTTCCTCTTTATTAGTTTTATTCAGTGATGACCACAAGCAATAAACACTACCGATTCAATTATCAAGACTCGGGAGGTTCAGACATTGGGACAAAATTAAATCCGAATGTTAAATTGGAGAAGAAAAATTGGAGCAAAATTAATCGATCAACAACCAAACAAATTAAATTCGGACAAGAGAGAAGAAGGAACTAGAGAAAAGGGAGAAGAAGCGATCGAGCAACGCACAACAGGATAAGGGGGAAGGCTGCTGACGATAACACCAGGACGGACGGATAGGAAGGACGCCAACAACGACACGGACGTGCACGACGGAGTGAGAAGACTTGGACGACCCCTTCCACTTTCCTTTCGCGCCGCGGGAGCTACACGACGTGCGGAAAGAACATACCAGTGAGGAGGAAGAACGATGACAAGGTCGTAGTGGCTGGAACTGACGAAGGGAAGAGTCACGGTGGTGGGATATCTCAGGGATGGTGATTGGCGCCTTTTCTCCCTTACAGAGTTTGCGCAAAAACGTGAAGAATGGCGTCGTTTATCTTGCCCCAAATTTTAATAAACTCTCTCCTCCTCCCCCCTCCCACCCCAAAAAAATGTTATTTGCAGCAGTTTGGACACCAAACTATCACTATTCTCATTAGTTTTTAATGGATCATGTGTACACCATGAGAACTGCAACTATTTCGTTGATTGGCAGCAGTTCAAGAAACCATCAAGAATTTTCTGCTGCAATTTACCATTTATCTTGTAGTGAATGAGGAAACAAACATTCTTGAAAATTGAAGTCATTTGCTATGTTTGTTTATCTCTACGTCAATCACTATGGTTATGTTTGTTTTTTAGAACAGGACATACAAGATAAGACACTGAGAACAAGATATAAATGATAGAGATACAAAATTTAATATTTTTTGTATTTTATTTAGTGATAAAGTAAAACAGATTATGAAAATTTAATTTATTCTCATTTTTTCATAAAAAAATTTGAGAAAAAAATATAATAATAAAAAATATATAAAAAACTAACAAAAATAATAAAAAAATAAAAAATAAGTTGTATCTCTTGTCAGTAATTTTGTGTCATTTCTGTTAAAATAGACACAAAATATACTAATTTAGTATATCTGAACATAATGTCTTTGTTCATATCTCATCTGTCAAATACAATTTTATATTTTTGTGTTCATTTCAGTAACTAGTTCCTGTAAACAAACACAATTTATATATTGGTTTAATTTTAATATATTTTTAGATTAATTTAGATAAAAACAGTATAATGTAAATAAAAAAGCACTGGCCAGATTTGAAACACTAGTTGGGATCCTATTATTACTAGTTACTAGTAATGGTAATATATCTTTTATTATTTGTCACTATCGTTATTTAATAATATATACAGATTAATGTGAGGCAGAAACAGTATAAAGGGCAGACGACAGCTTTTATAGCGGATAGTGTGGCTGCAATGGATTGCAAAATCTTTCTTCCAATTATCATGAAAAAGAAAAACTAATGTATAAAACTTTATCCAATCACGCAGTGGTTCTATTAATATATTCAGACACACATAGATAAGCACCAAAAAAAGATAAAGAGATTAATAAGCGCGAAGCTTTTTAGTACACTAGCCAGGTATATATATGAAGGGAAAAAAAAAGGTAACAGCATGACGTTATATATTAATTATATATATAATTTTGGAAGGTAGGTATGGATGGTGATGAGTACAGTGGCTAAGTAATTTGCAATCATAAAAGTATACTTTGATAGTTGATAAATTAAGTAATGACTTCATCCAACAAAAAAATTAAGAGAGATTGCAACAATATGATCCGGATTCTGCAAATAAATATTGGCATATATAAATAATGAATTTACCTTGAGTGTAACGTCGGATTAAAATAATTTTGTACGTATATTTAATTATATATTATTATTTAATTTTTGTAAAATATTTTAAATAATTAAGTATATTAAAATTAAATTTATAAATAATATTAATTTAATTTATAAATTAACATTTATATATATATATATATATATATTATAAAATTAAAGTGGATCCGATTATTATTATTATTATTGCGTGCATGATATACTATTAGATTAAGAGTAAAGCTAGGGAACCAAAAGTATATCAGCCAAAATTCAGCCAAATACTTTTGGATGAATTTAAAATCTCTACGAATTAATATATATGGATGTTTCTTCTACTAAGTATCAGAATGTTTCTTTTTTATATTAAATGGATGTTCTTTTATATATTTTTCGAATTTGTGATTGTTGGAGGTGGATAGGTTAATGTGAGAAAAAAGAGGAAGGTTTTTATAAGTTTTAATTAGATTTACTTAAAAAATTTAAAATTAATTAATTATTAATATAAATTAATGTAATTTTATTTAGTTTTTGGCTGATAAGCTTTTGGTTCCTTATACTTTTCCTTAGATTAATTAGTGAGTTACAGTGAATTAAGAATGGCAGCAAGAAAAACATGATGTTTTCTTCCTGGTTGCAAAGACTTGATGACGGGAATGGATAGATATTAAAAGGGGGGTACATACATAATATTTGTTGTCCTAGAGAAAAATGGATTGTGAGTAGAAAAGAAGAGAAAAAGAAAAGAAAAGAAAAGAAAGTAGTTATAATTGGGGGAAGCATGAGGAGGAGTTAGGTGGTGGCGGCGGTGCAAGAGTGAGGTCCAGATCCGGTGGTGGCACACTATTATTATACATAGAGGAGGAGGAGGAAGAGGAGGAAGAGGATTCAGAAGTAGTTTCTGTTGATAACAACGGCTTATTGCTGTTGTTGATGGTTTGTTGTTGTTCAAGAAAGTGAAATGACAATGTAGCAGCAGCAGCAGTAGTAGGAGGAGTATTGTTTGTGTCAAAGAGACTTGAACGGCGTTTGTTGTGGTTTACGGTGTTAGCAAGACGGAGGAAATACTTCTGAGCATGGCTGGCAACTTGAGTCGGTGTTCTGGTGGTTACGAAGTTTCTAGAAATGCCCCTCCAGTCTCCCTTCCCCAGCTTCTCAAGCCCAACCAGGAATCTTCTGTGCTCCTCTTCCGTCCATGCTACCCCTGCCACACAATATTAATTAATTAAATTAAGCGGCAGGATTATATGTAATAATATAATATACCTTTCTTCTTGTCTTGAGGTGGAGCTCCATCTGATAGATAACCAATAGCAGCAGTAGTAGTAGTAGTAGTAGTGGGGAATAATGTTAACGAGTCCATGCTAAAGTACTTGTTGTTCATCGTCATCATCGTCGCGGAGGAGGAGGAGGAGGAGGAGGGATCTGCTAGAAGGTGGGTTCCAAATAGACGGATTCCAAGAAACGAAGAAGAAGTGCATGTTCTCGAATTGTGCCCTACGTTCCCACAATGTGAGCACTTCCTTCCCATCTGGTTACTACCTCATTCCATATACTTCTCTTGTCTCCTTTATTATATATAGCAACAACAACTAAAACAAATCCATACCTTATCTTCTTTTTTTAATCTACGCCTAGGAAATCATCTTTTTCTAACACGTCATCATCCATCATTTCTTCTTTTCTTCTTTTTTATTTAAAAAAAAAATTATCAAATTTATATTTATTCAATGTCCTAATTTATACTTGAATGTATGAATATTATTTTTTTATTTAGTATTTATTAATTATTGTAATAATTAAATAATATTAAATAAATTAAATTTTAACTTTTTTTTACTAATTTATTTTTATTACTAAACATTTCCGTATGCAAAATAGGAGGATAACTTTAAAAAGGAGAGAATAGTTTTCCATGCATGTTTAATTGAAGTATTTAATATGTAAACTCAGATGGTTATGATTTTCCCTTCATTTAAATCGGTCTAGTTTTATATTATGTGTGATTTCAATCGAAAATATTTAATAACCAAAATAATTTATTAAAAAATACTAAAAATTTATTTTATTTAATATTTATTAATTATTATTAAAATTAATAAATATTAAATAAAATAAATTTATAATTTTTTTTTTTTTTAGTATGGTCGAATTTCAATTAGTCAATTACAGATTATTAACCGATCGATAGTACACATAAAAGTCTACGCTATTACTACGTGAATAGGACGAGAGAATAAAATCTTACAACTTCACCCAACTTAGATTTGAATGTTTCAAACGCTTAATTATAATTAATGTTTCAATCAGACAATCAATACATTATGGTGGTGTTCAAATTCAAAGTCTTCTTGCTTTCTGGATGCATGGCAGCAACTACAAACCCTTCCTGCGGGCTCTATTTTATTCAAAACCAAGGGTCAACATTGCCTCTTTAGTTTGACTAATTAATTAATCAATGCCCTTTTTTCATAATTTAATTAGGATTTTACTTTTACAATGTGTTTAATAAATTACATGTTGTCACGTACACAAACTATTTCTTTGTTAAAAAATATATATGTAACAGTATCTTTAATTTAATTTAAATTAAACTCTAATATTTGTCAATCAGTATATAGAAAAAAAAAAAAAAAGGAAACAAGCGTTACCTACCTTCGGACATATCACATCATGATTAATTAAAAGAAACCTTAGCTTATATTATTGTATAGGTGGCTTTGCAACGAATATACGTATAATATATCCTTCTATCCCAATAATTAGAATCTGAGATACAGATTCATTTAAAGAAGGGAAGGGGATCGGATACGCCTTTTCTTCAGTAGGCCAGGGTAACAATAATCAAGTTGTGGATCAAATATAGAAAAATTGGTAGTTATCTAATCCAGATCTAGCTCTTGACGTTCCTAAATTTATATAGCTAGTAATTTTATAATAAAAATACTCTTTATATACTGAGATGAGAATTTATTTTTACTATGTATTTTATATTTTATCATATATTTTATATTAATAATTAATTTAATCAATAAATTATTGTATGAATAAAATAGAATTTGAACTTTGGATACTTATTTTAATGTATTAATATCTACAAGATTAACTTAACTTATATAATATTATTTTATAATAAAAAAAGTATAAATAGACAATAAAAATAATAAATAATAAAAATGTCAGATATCTAATTTATTAAGTATTTAAATGTTTAATTTATTAAGTGTATAGATAATTATCCTAATATTAATATTTAGGAGATTATTTAAAAAGTAAAATATTTTTTTATTTTATTGAATTAATTTTAAAATTCGTTTTTCATATTGTTAAAAAAAATCATTGGTGGAAGGCAATTAATGCAAGTTGAAGATTTTTGGTCTTTTAATTTTTGCGACAAGGTCCCATTATATTCATTCTCTTTCATCTCATTTGGCATTATCGTGGAAAGGAATCTTATTTGAAACAGATCAAGCTATTGACCAGCCATATGCTAATTCAGTTGGAGAATTTTCAATGTTTGCTTCAAGTGCTTCTCAAACAACAATTTTCATATATATGATTTTTAATTTATGAGCAATCTGAACAATTCCCAAATTTGCTTTTTCTTTTCACCTTTCTTTATCAAGAATATACACTACTGCTTTTGTTGAACCAAAACCCCCTATTGAGGTTTACAAAATTAATTCAAAAATATTTGGTAATCAAAATAAATTAATTAAACATAATAAAAATTTATCCTATTTAATATTATTTTTCACTACCTATACTATGTACTCAAAAACCAAATAAAGACTTGTCCATCTAAGTTTTTATTTGGAGCAATAAATATGGCAATAAGTGCAGCATCCACTACCTAGCTAGCTAGAAAGAGTTTGCATCCAAGGCCAGTAACTAAGCTAAGAAGCCATCCACCAGCCACTTAATTGCCAAGTACAATAAGTCAATAATATATATAAGAGTTTTGCTATTTTGTGCCTAACAATATTGGTTAAGTATACTATAAAAAAATATTTTAGTGTTATTTATTATAAAAATAATTTTTTTTACATTATTAGTATATTAAATATATATATTAAAAATATTAAAATATTTTTTTATGATATGTTTATTAAGGCACATAATAACAAAATCCTATACATAAATATAAATATAAAATATTATTAAAAAGTAGACACCATTAGATATACATATATGGATATCTTACCAAATTGGGCCATACAATTGGTCGTGAAATCATAGCAGACACTGATTATTAGTGTTTGGGTACAATGACAAAAGAAGCATTACTTTCAAACATAGGATAAGTGATAAATAAAGAAAAAGGCAACTAAAGAACGGGATAGGTTAGTTCAAGGGTCATAATCATTGGTTATTAGTCTTCTAATTATGCTTTTTGGTTATGATATCAACCATATTATATCACAGATATTCATTATATATAGCAACACTGTCTATAATATTCATTATATATAGCAACACTGTCTATAATATTCATTATATATAGCAACACTGTCTGTAACAATGAATTCTTTATTATTCATTAATATTTCTTACTGACTATGTCCAATGTACAGGCACTAATTTGTTCTCCAAAACTAGTTCAACGCCATTGGATCTCTGCAAGTTGCAAGCAGCTTCATATATATATATAAACGGTTATGCTAGGAATAAAAAAATTAGCTAAAATTTGTTTTATTTAATATTTATTAATTATTGTAATAATTAATAAATATTAAATAAAATAAATTTTAATTATTTTTTATTAATTTATTTTGATTACCAAATATTTTCGATACAATCTCGCTAAATAATTAAGAGAATTTCAACAAACTCCTACCAATTTTTATTGGACTGGACGTTAAAGTGTACAAAAAAAAAAAAATACTCCGATTATCCTAATTGAAAATCACCTTTCAGTTTTCACCCTTTTTACTTACCAGTTTTTTACCACCGTCGTGCATCACTCTTCCCCCTCTATTCCGTCGTTGAATCTCCCTGCCACAGAGACACATAACTGACCTCCGACACCATTTTCGACTATTTGAAGAATGTTGTTCAGCACCGTTTCTGCTCTAACTTTCGATGTCACGCCACCACCATCATCATTCTGCCGGGATGCGTCAAGTCCCCACCTACCGCCAAGACACGCCGACGCATTTTTTCCTCTTCAAGTCACGCGTTGCTGCTCCTCGTCCACCCTATTATTCTCCAACATGTTAGTAGCTTCATATGGTTTTATTTAATGGACAATTTTTTAACTGTCCTAGGGTTCATAAACTAGTATTAGAGGTTCAATTGAGATGTTTTTTGATTTTGTATAATTATTTGATGTTTCTCTTTTTAATTAATTTTAGATGTTTGAGTTGATAATTTGAACTGATTTTTCGATTATACTAGTTCTGCCTGCTTTGTTGTATTATTTAAAGGTTATTGAAAGGTGCTTCTTTCTCTAATGTAAAAGTACATACTGAATCAATTTACTTTTATTTAATAATTTACTTGCATTTTTTATGCTAGTTATTCTGAGTAACTTTTTTTTCTAGAACCTGTACGTGTTACACACCACATAAAATAGACATTGATGTGTCTTTGGCTAGAATTTTCTTTTAATGGATGTGTTTTCTGTTTGACACTTATTTAGATGTGTCCTTAATTGATGTGTCTTTTGTTAGATGTGTCTTTAATGGAAGTGTCTTTTGATTAAAGTTTGATCATCAAAATTCAAACACAAGACACATACACTTGGACTAATAAGAATTTTAGAGAGGGAGATTGAACTATTGAGTGACTGTATCTGATTCGGATTCAAAAATAATGCGCCGATATTATTCTCTTGGGAGGCTTGCAACAACGACAAAATAGAACGAACTGGCAGTAGGAGGAGATTGGTGTGGAAGGACCGACGGCACTGACTCAGAAAACATGCAATGGCAAAAATTCATATGCGTCTGGCATGAGGTGTGTTGCATCAATGGTTGTACCTAGCGTCAGTCTGCAATGGCGATAGGGACTTGCGAACTTTTGATAGTGCAATAGCAAGGCGAGACGTGTCACATCTGCGATGGAAGGCGCATAGCGAAAAGGCCACGAGTGGTAGATCGGCTGCACGCGAGGAAGGGTGGCCGAAAGGATGCGATGATGATGACGCAGACGCTCATACTAGCTGTTTTTTCTATGCGAATAGCGAATGAGACGACGATAACGGATGTAAAGAAATTAGGGTGGAAACGCGACGATCGAAGCGACTGCGGTCTTTGGAGAGAGGGCAGCATGGCGAGGAATCTATGGTAAAAGCGCGACGAATGAATTAGAGAGAGAGCGCGTGAGGGCTTAGGAGAGAGATTAGAATTTTGGAGAGTGAAAATAAAAATAAAATTAGGATAAACAAATAAAGGCACCACCTGGTGGAGGCCAAGGATCGTGATAATAATTATTATACTTTATGTTTGTTATATTAAACAAAAATGTAATCATGAAGTTTCTTAAATTCTAGAGATTCCGAACGAAGTAGTAGTAGTGGCTTTCTTATGTTGCACAGAGGTATTCTAGCTAGCTATCTCCTTTCTTTTAATAAGTCAGTGGGGGCAACATGGATAACTTACTGTAAATAATAATATAATAATGTTGATATTGATTGTATTTGCAGATGAGGAAATTAAACTTGTTTAATTTTTTCCTTTATTTATGTGCATATGATGATATAACACAAATAAAATGTGAAATTTCTTAATTTGTTGCAATCGTTATTTACTTATTTCAGAGTTCATAGTGACATGATTATGATATATATTAGGATAAACTACTAAAATAATCTCAATTTCTGAATTTGTTGCTAGAAACATCTATCTTTCACGTTTATTGGCGACAAAATATTTTCAAAATATTTTAAAGCGCGACAAAATAACCAACATTATATATATATATACACAACTAGAAAATAGATTAATACAGACAGATTTACAGACGAATTTAGTCTTTATTATAGACGGATTTTTGGTTACCGACGAAATTACCGACGGATTTTGTCCCTCTGTAAAAGCCCCGTCGGAAATTATTTACCGACGGATTTTTTTTCCGTCGGAAAATTACAGACGGATTTTTACCAGTTACCGACGGATTTTTCCTCTGTAAATTCTGCATCCATTTTTTCGAAGGCGACGAACTTTCCGACGGATTTTCTGTCTATAATTACAGACGGATTTTTCGACGGATTTTCCGTCTGTAATTACAGACGGATTTTTCGACGGATTTTCCGTCTGTAATTACAGACAGATTTTCCGACGGATTTTCCGTCTGTAATTACAGACGAATTTTTCAAACTTTGAATATAGACAGAAAATTCGTTTGTAAATCCATCAGCAAGGTAATTTTTTTTTTTGGATTTTTTCATTGCAAAATACACTTTTTTCATACAAAATAAATATAAATTTAATAAATAAATTTTTTTATCTAATTTGTATTCGAATATTTATAATATTTCAAAAAATAAACAAATTTATTGGATTATCAAATTGAAAGAAAAAAGTAATTTACAAGGAAGCCAATATAATACAAATAACGACAGTAATCTAGTGATTGTAGCAAAAAAAGAAAAACTATGGTTACATTTTGTTTCCCTTTTCATAACTCTACTAAGATTAACGATAAAAAATATGAAATTGTACTTCAGTTATGTTGTAACTTCTTCTCCAAACTTTTAGGCAACTTCAAACTTGCAGAAGCTTTTAATGCTCATCCTGGAAGTGAGTCTGCAGACTGCAACGAATAGTAGTAGGAGGGACCTTGTATCTGGCGGTTAGCCATAGAATAAGAAACAATGGTATGAGAAAGCCCATATCCACATAACAAATGAAAGCATAACCATAATGGTCATTAGCTGAAGTTCACAACTTTAGGACCCTTTTTTGGTTTTGCTTGACCGTCTTTGGACTTTGAGGACTTGTCCTTGTCTCTGTTATTTATGTCATCTGTCATGAAGTCATCCTCAATGTCATCCCCACTCACAAATTTGGTTACCGTTCCACAAGGCCTCTGTTCATTTCTCAGTCTCATTGCTGAAGGAAGAAATGGAGTTATAAGCTTTGCATAATACAAGTACCATTCTTCAAGATATAAAACTTTTAGCAATTCAATTTATCAGGAGATCAGCTAATGAATGCAATTAAACTGGAGCAATACAGAAAGAGTTGCAAGAAATCACATTTGAAGTACATATTTTACTCCAAAACATATAATCATTTCCTCTAATTTAAGGTTTGGGATATGCAATTTGAGTTCACAGTGGAAACTAAAGCATAATCTGTGAGTCTAGAACCACCAATATCAAAAATGATTAGCCACGCCATGATATCTTATGGCTCCATAGTATCAATTTAGAACACCCAACAAGAGAATAAATTAGATTTAGAGCAAACAATAGCACTAATTTTTTTAGCAGCAGTTCTTTTAGTTATCATAAGGTGATGAACAAGCAAAAGCAGTGCACCTCCACCACTTGCATGTACTTGAGGTTATGGTCAATCATTATTCTACTTGCAGACTGGATCTAAATGCAGCTAAATAGCAGCAAAACATAAACAATATCAGATGTATGTTTGGAAATGCAAACAAAGGAGATATGGACCCCATACAAACTAAACAAAAGATGAAACTTTAGATATCAAAACCAGGAATATAGGATTAGGCTTACATCCATCAGCAGGCCCATTAGCAGCAAAAGGAGCTTTCTTCCCTTTTTCGGGGCAATCCATTGCCAATGTGTCACGCCACCACATTTTTATATTTTACAACCACCACCCTAGTATAAACAATTACTTAATATAGATTAGACAGTTGATTCAAGTGTTTGGCTAATACATCATCATATATTTGACAAGGCAAACAAGAAAGAGAAACAATAATACCTTAGGATAGATGCCATGAGCATTTTGAGGGCAGTTTTTACTCAAGTGTCCTTGCTGTTTACAGACAAAGCACTCTGCAAACTTTGTCCCTCCTGCATTACCATTGAAACACTTCATCTCATAAGAAAACAAATTGGAATACAACCAAAAGCTTAACAAAAAAGAAGTCATTCTAATATTCTATCAAAGGCACGACATTAAGTAACAATGTTTCATTGTTCAGTAAACTAGAAAGCCCAAGAGTATGATTATAAATCTGTGGTAAACTGCTTAATAAGAATTCCAATTTTCAAGAGAAAACCCTGAAACTAACAATGTTCATGTTATATCATTCACAACTTATCTTGTTTAAAGTTAAACCATTCTAGCTCCAATATATATCACAAAGGCATGATAGATAACAAACCTTCTTGAACATGGTGGGGACAATTTGCAAGTGAATGATCAGTTTCTCCATAATTGTAACAATACTTGTCATAATTGGCACCAACTTGAACTTCAGGGCAATTCTTAGCTCGGTAACCACGCCGTCGACACCGTAAGCATATCTGTAAAGACCACATTACATTTAATCACAACAGTGCACCAAATCCAGTTGATACTTCATACTTCATCCTAACTAAATTAAACTAATCCTATCATTACCAACTTCACAGCATTTTCATATAATTTTTATTTATTATTTTATTTTTCCTCCTCCAAGTTTCAAAACGACAAAATGGCACCATGTCCAGTAAATAAACAGTAATAATAGAGATTCCTCAGTTGAAACATCAATTCCAAAAATCTGGCGTGATAGTTGGAATTGAATAGGCAATATACATGTATTGATAAAAAAAAATGGAGCAAAAAGGGCATACTTCACCCATCATATAAATAAGAAATCCTGAGCTCCAGCATTATATACAAGTATACGACAAATACCAGGCCTATTTTAGGTTCATCATCTGAAGTAGTAGAACTTCCACTATAATGCCCAAGCATCTCACCATGCCGCATTGAACTCGAGAGAACTGATTCAGTCATTGGGTATGCACTAGTGGCAACCCCCATCCCTCCATGAACCATAGGATGAGCACCTGAAATTTATGTAGCTAAAAATTCTTACATAGTTATGCTTATGTACAATATATGTAGCTAAAAATTTCAAATTGCAAATGGACAAGTCAAAGGAAGTCAATGAGTGAAATCAAATAAAGGTCGTTAAAATTAGGGTTATATTGAGAAACTCAAGTGGTATTAAAGGGGAAGAAATTGAGATCAGCGTGAAAAGAACAAAAACATTTTTAAGGTTTCTGCATTACTAAAATTGAACAGATTAGAACTGCAGAGTACCTCTCGTTTTCTTCATCCACTCCCTGCTCTCATTTCAAGGTGCCAACATGAATCCAGTGTTGTGAGCATCCTGACCCTGCTGTAAATTAGATGGCATCCTAAACAAAAATAATGAACAGAAAAAGGAAACATATTAATTAGATGGCATCCTAAACAAAATGATGTAACTATAGCAGCATTTCTCAAGAAAAAAAAATTCATATATAAACTCCATATGTCCATAGCAAGGAATGATTTAAAATTGAAGCCATGATAATACAATCACTTCCATTTAGAGATGAAAACAAATAGCATAGTTCTCATAGATATTAAAAAGTTATATTAATTTCTACATAATATAGTACATGCATAAAATAAAATTCTAAGAATATATTTTAAAAGTATCAGTTATCTAAGACAGAAAATTGCTGGAAATAGCCCAGTTCTTCTAACCAATATACTTAACATCCAGGCAGCTAAAAACACAAGTGAAATGCAAAGGATAACCTTTAATGAACCAAACTAACCAAGAGGATGAGAAACTCACTAGATTGCTATTTAAGTATATTTGAGTCCTTAGCAGATCAGTTTGAGGCCCAATTGCAGTCGGTAGTAAAAGTAGAAGTAATACATTAGCCAAACAAGAGAGAAAACAAAGTCAGAGATTCATATAACTCATCTAAAAGAAAACAACGTGACAATAAGCAAGAGCAGCAAGCAAATATATGTCATAATATATTGCCCAATTTTATTTTATTCATTCCTTCTAACGTATCCAATCTAATTCCCTATATCTATATTAAAAATTCAACATGGGGACCATGTCTTTTAGATTCATTAACCCTAAATTCAATAACAAAAAATCAAAATACTATACAAAATCAATACAAGAAATAGTGAGATCTTCATCTCTTTAATTAGCCACTGATATACCATAAAAATATATATAGGATTAACACCAAAATGAAAATAAAAAATAAAGATCCTAATAAATACAAGAATTAAAAATTGAACTATTAGAAGGTTTAGAAGCTAGCTCCAACTTTATTCAGTAAAAGCAAAATATTCTTTTAGACAAAATATGTAGGTTATTGATATAGGAAGAAATTAAGAAAATAAACCAGAATTATACTAACCCTTCATGGCAGGAGCCTTGGTCACAGATCTTGACTTGTCGTGGGCTTCTTGTAAGCAAGTTTTGAGCAAAAACACAACACTCCACCATGCTAAGTCAGTTTCCAAATTAGTCTGATATATATATATATATATATATATATATATATATATATATATATATATATATATATATATATATACTTAGGAAAAAACAATATTAATAACAATAATGATAATGCGAACTACTTTTTCTAAGCATTCCAATTATATTTGGCCCTCTTTAACTTCTCTTATTTAGCAAATTAGACAGTTTTTCTCGAGATATGTTCAACTATACAAAATTGATAGCAATTAACCACTAATCGGCACTGTTTCAAATCAAATTTTGAGACTAGAGCAAGACACTGCACAATAACGCGTTTGAAATGAAAAATTAGCGAGAGAAACAAGGGATGGAGTTAGGGCTAACCTGGTTAGTGGAGTGCGAATAAATCAAAAGATTGAAGATCTATGCAACCCTATATATAGTGTTTGATTCGATTTGATTCGGTTAGTGGAGAAGCTGGTCTTTGCCGGAGAAGAAGTTACCAACGGAGTCAACTATCATTCCGAGCTTCGCTTCAAGCTTCGCCATTCAACAATAACCACTGAGTTTCCACCGAGTTGAGATAAGTTTCATGAATCGCTCCAGATGCGATGAGAGCGGCGGTGGAGGGAGCCCCTGTGACGCAAGGGATGACACAGAGAGATCCTGTGACGCGAGCGGCGGCAACAGTGGCGGGAGAAGCTGGTGCGACGGAGAGAAGAAGCAACTGGTGATGGAGAGACTCATTTGATTTGTGTGGACGGTGGAGTGTGACTGTGAATGGATCCAGAGGGTGGGATAAAATAAGCTTAACTCAATTTTTCCGACGGAAAATTTTAAATTACAGACGGATTTTCCGTCTGTAATAATTTAATAAAACGCAGTGTTTTGTCTATTTAATTACAGACGGATTTTCCGTCTGTAACTATTTCTCACTGAAAAAAAAAATTAATTTTTCCGACGGAATTATCGACGGATTCTCTTTTCTGTCTGTAATTTATGCTAATCCATTTTTTTTGTTTTCCGACAAAAAAATCCCTCTAAAATCCATCTGTATTTCAGTGGGATAAAATCTGTCGGAAATATCCGTTTGTAATAACTAATTTTCTAGTAGTGATATATATATATATATATATTCTTAAAATATATTCTAAAATTGAATTTTTATATTTTTTATTGTATTTTTTAAATAAATATCTAAATATTTTTATAAAATTTTAGATAAAATATAAAAATTATGTCATATTTATATTTTTTAATTATTTTTTGCATTTTATAATAGTTTAAAAATATTTTTATTATTATTAAAATTGGAAGATATTTTTATCAACATTTTCAAAAATTGAAAATAAATTTAGTGGTTTATTCTATATATTATCATACAAAATTAAGTAATAAGTTACTAAAATTGACAGCGGAATAAACACCGAGAGAATTAATACAATGAGGAGAGCCAAGATAATTAAAAATGTCTCCGCACTTCTCTTATCATATCATAATGTACTATTTTACAGCTCATTACGAATTGATCGACATAAAGGTGAAATTGATTATAAAAAATGGCAATCATGACTCTGCAGAAATTGACAACTGAAATTAACACAAAAAGTATAAAAAATACATACTGTAATATGTTTCCATCATCGATATGTTAATTCACTTAATTGCTTTCCACATGCTTCAAGGGATTTCATATTGTAACAATATAATTTACCCGTAAAACTGTTTAGTTTTTCTTCTTCAAATAATGGGCAAAAAATCTTATCCACATCTTATCTTATATCTTAAATAATATTATTATTGAAGAAGCTACGGGAACTCATCGTCATCATAAACGGTATAATTAAGTATTTTTTAAATATTATTCATTTAATTTTTAAAAAAAAAATAAAAAACAAATAATTTTTTTGATTTTTTAAATAATTGATACATAAAAATAGATATTTAAATTAATTAAATGATAATAAATTTAAAAAAAAATTAACCAAAAATTAAATTTTAAAGAACAAATAATATTTTTGAATAATAAAATAGGACCATGGGGATGTATCGTACGGACATCTTGACAAAAATATCACATCTGGGGAACCAATTTTCCATTCTTTTACTATCACAAATAAAGCACGTTTAATTTGCCTTGTAAAATTGCCAGCTGTATTACAAGTGTAAGAAAAACAGAAAAGATCTTCACAGTTAATTCAAAGTAATTTATAGGGTCACTACTCACTAGCTTTATGAAAAAGACAGTAAGACCTTGTTGCAGGCCTTGATGGCAATGCCAGAGAAGCTGGGACAAAAATGTTCCAACCTTGTTAATTACTCGATACTGTAATTAGGTTCGAGTGATTAAAAAAAATGCTTTTCCCCTTCTCATTCCAAAGCAAATGCTGTTGGAAAGACAATGACATTGTAATATTGTATTCTCTTTTTACCATAAAGAAGGAAATGATTATATAATAATGCAATTATGGCAGTCGAGCGAATATAGTTTCTGTATTGTGTATTTGATTACAGTTTGTTGAATTTGGGGGGCCAACCCATGTGGAATGGGGAAAACATAACCCATATTGTTGGACCCATTACACAAAGTGCCAATAAAAATAATGATCCACAAATACAAGCCCAAATACTAACAAGCCTTTTGGGCTTCTTTGATTTTCTATTGTTTTGTTTTTCTTTTAAATGATTCCTATATGTTATATTGTTATTTAATACACTTGTTTATTTTCTCTTTATTAATTAATTTATTTTCTTGGAGACTAAATGTTTGCTTTACAAAATTTTGCTACGCTCGTCAGGGGGAACCAAAATGATAATAATAAAAATAAAAAAATAGAGTAGTGATTTTCTGTACAATGAAGAAATTAATCCAAGTTTGGATTAGAGTGTACAATGTTCATTCTTCCAGCATCCTTAGCACCTATAATCATAATAAATATGAATAAGTATAAACGAAAAGTAGTAATAATTGGTATGAATATTAGTTAGTTAATATTGGAACCTGAGACATTCTGGGCCTTGAATGAGGGTCTCTTCGGATGCACAAGGAGCAACATTGCAACATTCGATTAACCTCTTTAGCAATATACCCTTTCCCTTTCCATATTATAGGATCAACTAGCTCTTCTCTCGCTTCTGCTTCTTCGTGTTCAAGTTCAAGCAATGGCCGTGCCTATCCAATGAAGATGCATAAATGAAATGAAATGAAATGAAAAGATAGAGAGACATGCATGTATGTTTGTTACCCATTCACTGAGGCACTGCTGGCCTTTGGGGCGGTTTATATCAATGGCTTTCCTTCCTGTTACAAGCTCCAATAGCACTATTCCAAACGAATACACATCAGCTTTCTCTGTTATTTGCCCACTTTGAGCATATTCTGGCGCCAAATACCTACCAAGACAAATCCCATTTCAATGAAATTTATTTAATTTAACAAGAAATCGGATTTAATGTGGATGTACCCAAATGTTCCTATGACCCTGGTTTCCACACCCAAATCTCCATCAGGTTGCCACCTAGCAAGTCCAAAATCTCCCACCTAACATCCATTTTCATAAACATAAAATGGTTAGGCTGTTACTACCTCAAAGTCAATGAAATGATTGTTGAGGCAGCTAATAATACCTGTGCTTCAAAATCATGAGTAAGGAGGATATTGTTAGGTCGCATATCACGGTGCACAATACATCCCACTCTGCATTCTTCATGTAGGTACCTTAAGCCGCGAGCAGCTCCCACTGCGATTTTTTGCCGAGCAGACCATTCTAGTACTTTCTGTTTTCGTCCTGCGAAATAGATTACCATCCATCATAACATTTCACTGATCAAGATCATTGGATAAAAGGAATTGAAAAGGAATTTACCATAAAGATGAGAATCCAAAGAGCCATTGCATATGTATTCATAAACTAGTAATCTTCTACCATCCTCCACACAAAACCCAATTAGCGTCACAACATTCCGATGTTGTGCGCAGCTTAAGACTTCAACTTCTGAGCAAAATTCTTTATCACCTTGTGTACTGGCTAATTTATACTGCTTCACAGCAATGACTTGCCCATCCGGTAGCACGCCACGGTGTACAGAACCAAAACCACCTTGTGCCAAGAAATTCGCTTGTGAAAAACCACCCGTGGCGAGTTGCAATTCGGCAAATGTAAACCACCTTGGAGGGTTTCCAAATGCAGGTGCCTTGTGCTGACAAATAGAGCACAATGGAGGAGGACCAGGAGGTGCATTTCTCGCAAGTGAAATTGCATCTCTAACACTTTTGCTTAGGTTGACATCAATCTTACAATTAAGCACTCCTAAGACAGGGTCTTGATCGCCCAACCTTTGCATACTGTCCTCACCATCAAGACAAATCACATTGGCAATCCAGGGCTGAATATATGAACTTTTTGAAGATAAACTTAGCTTTTCACTCTCCGAGTCAGATTCAATATACTCCAGATTTTTCAGTCCCTCGTGCCTTCGCCTTTCATAAATATCACTCTGGAAAAATGGTGAAGTGCTAGGATCTGAGCTCGATAGTGATGAGGTACCAATATCAGTTGCAGTCAATAGCGGCGATCCTTGCTCAGGACTACTAGCTGGAGTAACAGCAGGACCTCTAATTGTGTCTGGATTTTGTTTTGCATATGCACTCAGCTCCAATGACAATGAACACCCCCCATCATTAAGTTCCATCTTCGGTGAACTGTTCAAATTCAAGCGCAGAATCTTTGCCCTTGATCGCTTCATACTTACAATATTGCAATGCAGCTGCTCCATGCAGCACTTCTTTTCTTGTTTCAATTTTCTGCAATCACGGATTAATCAATAGACAACATGAAACACACAAAACAAAAACATAATGTGAAATATATATTACTTGTCCAATATAACCCAGCTTGAGTGGACTCTCTTGGCTTCAATGGCAACTGCTCCACATAAAGAACTCGAAAGAATCTTAACGCTGATCTTTATCTGTATAAACATTTTTGGCAGATTTGAAAACCTGAATACTAAGCATTAGAAAGACAAACACACAGTTATGTACCAACCTTGTCTGGATCATATAAATCATGTAGTTGAAGCACCAATTGGGAACAGGAACTCGTAATAATTTCTTTCTGATCTGAAGCGCTTCCTAAGTGGGATCTCCAGTTACTAGTGGTACAATCACTGGCAAATCTTGAGAATCCCCAATTCCTCTTGCCTGAAAATGTAAAGATCACAAATCATGATTCTTACAAAATCAAAATGAGTAAAAGCAAGATTGAGAGTGGAATGAACACCTGAGGAGAGAAAAGGAATGACAACTAACAGCTTAATGGAATCCCCTGGTTGAACAACATGAGTCAATGCCCAAACCAAAGCAGTTCTTGAAATTTCTCTTGAAGCTTTAACTGCAACAACTACCACTTTCCCACTCACCATCTCTTCTTCTTCTTCTTCTTCTTCTTCTTCTACTTCTTCATAACCTTCCTTTTTGCTGCTCATCTCAAAGTTCCAAACTCTGCCAAAAATTGAAGTTACCAAAGGCCCCCCAATCTCAATGTTCCCATCACAAACACTAGAAAACTGAATTCGGGTTCAAGATCACGACTTTGCATAAGGGTGACAACATCCTCGGAACCACAAGAAATACTAAATACTCAGTTACTGACACAAACTTCAAGGAGACTTCAGTTAAAGCATGAGCACGTGAAAAGCCAGGTTGGGTTCAGCACAAAGCACATGCACAAGAAGAGAAGTAATTTCTTGAATCTTGAATCCTTGATGAGGAGGGTATGCAATTTGAGAGTTGAAAGAGAAAATGGGTTCAGGTGAGGCAAGCTTGAAGCCGGGGAACCCCATCATCTTCTTCTTCTTGGCATTTTCCTGTAACAGTTTTCTGAACAATGATTGTGACTCAGAAGAAAGAGGAGAAAGCGGTTAAGACAAAAATAACAATAACAATAACAATAAAAAAAAATGTAGAAATGAAGGATAATCTCAAGCAAATGATGACACGAAGAAAGGGACAATTGTATGTGAGACACTATAACTAAATCCTGTGCCTCTTCGACTGATCCCAAAACTCAATTGAGTCAGATTAACCGCTGATTTCAGTGCCTTCCTTAGGATCCCACATGCATTACAATTATTACTGCAAAATAAATTTAGTTGTATATATTGAAATTTTTTTTTATTTTATTTGAATATAAAAATATTATATTTAATAAGTATTCCAAAATATTATTTTTATACAACATTTACCTGTGTTAAATTGTTAAATATATGATTATTTCATGTGCCAAAAATATATAGAATATACCTATTATGTAATAATATACGAAAAAAAAAATTATTCTCTAACTTCAAAAGATTACGGAGTATAGTAGTTACTTTATCATTATCATTAGGATAATTAAAATACATTTTCATAGAGAAAAATTTTATAAAAAATAAATAATTAAAATTTTTTAATATACTCATAATGTAATTTTAGCCAAAAAAGATTTACTGGCAATAACTTTGAACACTGTTGATGGACGATTACGATCTGTTGCTTGTAAAAAAGAAAAAACTTTGAACAAATTAAAAGGAAGTTTTATTAACAAAAAACTTATCTCCTTATCAGTATAAAAAGATGATATTAATTTGAGAATAAAAAGGTGATGAGCTGTGTGAACTATATGTCGCTTGAACCGAGGGGAATGGATATTGAAAGTCGCAGAACTTGTAACACAAAAGAGAAACAATTTTGATTTTTTATTTTTATATAAAAGCTAGATTTGTAAATATTAGTGTTATATAGAAATCAGTGACATTATTATAAGAATCTCGTGTCTCGTGTAATTATGTTAGCCATAATAATTAATTATCACTTTATCAGTAATATCATCAAGAGCTTACGCATAGGTTTAACCTAGAAATCATTCACTCACTCACGTCTCGAAGGGTGTGACATGCTGACATTCATGACATGTAAATTTTATAGGGAGGCACTCTTCTAGATAGAGTGATATAAAAAGAGAAAATAAATTTTTTTTATAATTATTTTTTATTATTTTATTATTATTTAAAGTATGAGTTCTACCTTTTTTAATTTCATTTTCATTCCATAAAAAAAATCTATAAATTTACATCTTTATCATATAATTCACCATTTTATATTATTATCAAATGGCAATGTCACATGGCATTAGAATCTGTTTGAAAGTTCTTATTATTAATCTCATTGAATTGGGTATAGAGTTGGATTGGATGGCGAAAAAGACTAACCATAATATAATTATATACTAACTCATGTGTTAGCAGATTAGTATATATATAAAAATGATAATTTAAATTTAATGATAAATAAATTGAAGATATTTGTTTGGAGTATGTGGAAAAGATGTCCAAGACGATCCAAAGAAATCATCGATGAATAAGCTGGTTTAATCGAAGATGCAAATAAAAAATGAGGATTCATATGATCGAAGCAATGGAGAGATTAGTGATTAAGGCAGTTGAACACAGTTATCGCACTATTGTTATAGCGGGAACAGTTATATTTAATTTCTTTATATGTGTAGTTTGTAAAGAAATTTTTGATTGGTTGAAAAAAAAATTATAAATAGGCATAACTTGGAAGGAATAAGAGTTGAAATTCGTTTTCAAAAGACACTTTTGCACACTCACATTTTCAGCGATTTTCTGAGTCTGCAAAGAGCTTTTTTTCTGTAGAATTTCTTCAATGTCTTTTATATTTCTTTTAAATTCCTTGCCATCTTTACTCTTTCTGCAAATTTACTTCCCTTTCAAAGTTTTTGTTTTTCTCTTTAACATTTTCGTATTGTCTTTTGAATTTAAAGTCCTTTAATCTTTGTTGAAGGCATTTTATTGTTTTGTTTTAATTTCAAGTCATTTACTTTGTTCTGTAATTTTGATTTCAAGTCATTTAAATTTCATTTACATTTTAAATTTTTCTGTTTCTTCTCTATTCGTCTGAAATTGGGATTTTTTAGTACACAATTTAAAAATTAGCACTTATAAGAGGAGTAGATTTTGCTTCCAAATTATTAGATATCGAACCAATCTAAATTTATTAAAAATCTGTATAACAATATGTTTTGTCTCTTTTTTTTTTCTTAAAGTCTAAATAATCCGTTATAATGTGGAATTACTTGTGGAATTGAAAAAAGTTGGTTGAAAGGAGGAGCCATCCGTTAGCCGTTGCCTCCAAGTCAGCTAAGAAGCAAGTATACGTAAGAATTTTGACTATCAAATTAATTTGAGATTTAAGAAATATGAGAATTAGAATTAGAAAAATATTTTAGGATTTTTTTAGTTTTTATAGTCTTTGATAGTTGGAGATCTGAAAAGAATCTATTTTATAGTCTTTCATATGTGCATTGTTGAAAATTATGATGAATAAGATGACAAAATTTTATATTTGTTGTAGTTTTAATGTACAATTAGATCGATTCTTTTAGAAAGATATTTATTCTCACATTTAGTTGTTATAAGGTTGATGACAATATTCTCCCAAGATATAATAATGAAATCAATGAATTTTTCAATTAGTAATAATAAAAATTTTTTAACTCTCTTAAATAAAAAAACTCTCAATAATTAAAATTAAAATAGTAGAAACTCTGGTGTAGTTAGTGGTGCGCGAAATTAGAAGTCGCACAACTTAACCAGCAAGTACATTGGGTCATCCAAGTAATACCTCTGGTGAGTGAGGGTCGATCCCACGAGAATTGTCAAACTAAACAAGCAATAGCTATCTTGTTGGACTTAGTCAGGCAAACAGTAAAAAATGGTTGTTGGTGTAAAACGCATAAGTAGTAAAAAGCAAGTAGATAAAGCAAATAAACAGGTTTAGAGTAAAACAATGATGAGAAAACTGTTAAAGTCTCGGAGATGTTTATCTTTCGGAGTTAAAACGTCTTACCAACTATTTTAACAACTAGTGATTCATTCTATGGCAAACCATAAGTGATTAAAACCTAATCTCTTAACGATTTAATCTCCTCTAACCCTTATCAAACGCCACTCTCGTGGTCATTCAATTCAAATCAGAGGGTTAAGTTCAGAAAACCAGTTTAGCACCATAAAAATCTCAATTACCTAAAGCTAACAGGATTTTATGTCACATATCCCAATTAGTCCAGGTAATTAGCAGTTTAGGAGGAGTGTTTTCAAGCTGTGGCTCAAGCGAGATAGCTCTATCGAGAATCACAAGAGCTCATGTAGAATAAGATTTATACTCTTGTTCCACCCAAATTCATAGGATTAAAAACGAAAATAATACTTTAGAATTGAATCAAACATTAATTAAAATAAAAGAATAATAATCTTAATCCATAGAAATAAACAGAGCTCCTAACCTTAATTAGGAGATTTAGTTGCTCACGACTTTATAAAGAAAACAGGTTTCTGAAAAGGATCTCGAAAAGAAAAAGATCTCCTCCTTTAAATACTAATCTAATAATAAATGTTAAACCTAAAAGATATTATTTTAAAATAAAAATTACAAAGATAAGATAAGATAAGCCTAAGAGGTGTTAAATCCACTTTGGAGGCCCAATAGCATGTGAAACAAGCTGCTTGCTAGCGTTCAGCGCCAGTCTGAGTGTTGAATGCTAGAGAGGGAGAGCGAAATTCTGTTTTTATGCCCACTGTTGGCATTGAACGCCAGGTTGGACGTTTAGCGTCCAGGGGGGAGTTGTCAGCATTTTCCTTTCTTGTTTCAAACTTCTCCAAACTACTCCGAATTTCACCTAAAACCATAAAAACACAAGAAAAACTCAAAGTAGCATCCAAAGGTGAATTTCGCACTAAAATATAATAAAACTTAGTAAGTAAAATCTAACTAAAAACAATATAAAAATAACTAGGAAATGGATATAAGATGCTCACGTTTCAGTCAACTTTACGTGAAGTTAATTGTTGAAAATTATTAGATACAAATTTAGTCAAATCAGTCAAATTATTTAACGGCTCTCAATTATTAACTTCAGATAAAATTAATTATACCTAAATTTTCACCAATTAAAATGTACACTTAATACTTATTATTCATTCATGCAGTGAGCAATTATCTTTTTATATATTCAAAAGAAGTAACCAAAATACAAGCACAAAGCCAACCAAATCATAAGTCACGTATAAACTTAAAGGTTGTAACTTTTCATTACATAATGGGTACAACAGTAGATTACAACCTTTCCATGCCAAAGGTCATAACTCATATATGACCGTTTGAATGAAAATTAAAGAAACGGTTAATAAACCGTTTATTTCAATATTAATACAATTAATATTAAATATTAAATTTGTAAATATCTTTTAATTTTCTACTAGTTACAATATTTAAATATAATACAAGTAGATGCATAAAAAATAGGATAAAAAATTAAATAAACCAATACTAATCTAAAATTACCCAAATCACCCAAACAAAAAAATGTTATGTTATGTGCATGTTCGTAGAAGATATTTCTATATAAATTGAAGCAGCCAAACTCGATTTAGCATAATTCTATATATATCGAAACAGCAATATTCGATTTAGTAGGGTTTCATGCAAATCGAATTAGCCTCATTCGATTTATGCATGCATGGTTATGGCTCCAAGTAAATCGAATTAGTATAATTCGATTTACCACAATCGAAATGACCATGAATAAATCGACACATACAGGCCAAGTCGATTTACTATAGTTTCCGCAAATAAATAGATGTAAGATAATTCAAGTTACTATGGTGCAAACGTATATAAATAGCTGTTGAATGTGAATTCTTTAACATAGTAAGCCTCACAATGGCTAGTGATGAGAGTTTTTTAGTTTTGGTGCACCATAGAGGATCGATTAAGAAAAAAACGCATTCTGAAATTAAGTTTATTGATAAAAATCCGCTTAGTGGTTTCCTTAGACCTTCAACGAGATTCACCGACTTTCAGAATATTATAATCCAAAAACTGGGGCTGCAAGGCGTGAAATGGGTGGAGAAGTTATTCTACAAAATTCTGATTTTCATTTTGCGGGATGATTTGAAGTACGATTCGTTCGTAATAGGCAGCGACGTAGATTTGGAAGTTCTTTTCCATTGTCGTTGACAATTCCCGGAGATAAGGACCTCTGAGCTATTGGCCAAACTTGTAGATGTGGTATCTAATTCAGGAGGTTCTAACCAGAATCCTCAGCCTTCAACCACGGCAGCCTGCTCTAGTTCGAGGCCTGTTGGTGCCTCTTCATCTCTGCGTGTGATGGAGCTTGAGATAGTTTTTGTTGCCTCCCCGTCCTTTGCTACTGATCTCTACTGCACTCGTGATGGAGAAGTGGGTGACACTGGACCTATCGGTGATATTGCAATTGCGATGGCCGACATTCCTGATGTGGTTCCGAAATTTTGACAGGGTGGAGCACCGGATGGTGTGGCAGATGTATTTGAGAATGACGATGATGATGATGTGGAGTCCACCACGATTGTCGATGATAGTGATGATGAGCTAGCGAGAAGTACTCCAGCTGGGGGTGGTGGAGCGGCTAGTTTAGCTTCACAATACTCCCTCACTTTTCAACTTTGGACTTAGATGCCATGAGATAGTAGGAAAAACCTGTCGTGCCTATCAAATTTGGTGCCAGAGATACATAGGATACAGGAGGACTAGCTGAGTTCCAAGTTGGTTAGCAGCTTCAGGATAAAGTGGAGGTCGTGCTGAGTGTGAAGACTTACAGCATCTGACATGTGGTTGAGTATAAAGTGTTGGAATCTTATTACTACAAGTACCATGGGAAGTGTAAGGAATTCGGCAACGGGTGCACATGGTTGATTCGTATTACTATATTAGTCTCCGTCAGCGTAGAGGTATTTAGGAGGTAAAATGGTACAATGGACCTCATACTTGTCTGGCTACTTTGATATCCAGTGATAACATAAGGCTTGACTACCATGTGATCTCGGCTTTCATACTGCCTATGATTAGAGTCGATGCTGCCATGTCGATCAAGGCACTACAGAATGCCATAAAGGCCCATTTTGGTTTTAGACCATACAAGAGGGTTTGGATGGCTAAGCAGAAGGTCGTGACTCATATTTACGGAGACTGGAAAGAGCCATATAATGAGTTGCCACGATGACGATGCCGGATAGTATTGCAGTGTTGAGGACTAGTCCTGTGCGACTTGGTGGCCAAGTCGATGAGGAGAAAGCTTATTTCCACTAGATTTTTTGGACATTCCTACCGTCTATCGAGGCCTTCTTACATTGCAAGCCTCTGGTTAGTGTCGACGAAACCCACTTGTACAGAAAATATGGTGATACACTGCTAGTTGCGATTGCTCAGGATGGGAATTTCAATATCATTCCTGTCGCATTCGCACTTGTGGAGGATGAGAATAAAGAGTTGTGGTCGTTCTTCTTATCCCACCTTCGGCAGCACGTAACCCCTCAACTGGGTATTCTAGTCATATCAGATAGGCACAATGGGATCAAGGCTGCACTAGAGGCTCCTGATGGGGGTTTGCTTCTGCCAAATGCATATAGGGCATTCTGTATCCGACACGTGGCGGCAAACTTCGCCTTTAGTTTTAAGGGCAAGGATGCTAAGAGGTTTTTAATTAATGCTGTTTATGTGAAGACCAAGGTCGAGTTTAACTACTGGTTTGACATCCTTCGCTCTGAAGATCCGGCCATGTGTGATTGGGCTAATTGGATTGACTATGCATAGTGGACTCAGCATCGCGATGATGGTAGGAGGTTCGGGCATATGCGTGGTGGATACATGGGGATTTGGTTGTACCCCGAATATGCGTCCATGAAGGAGAGATACTTATATCCTGATGAAGCATCTACTAGAGCGTCGATGCTTGGGAGTGGGTAAGGGTCTTTTGGACAGGCTTTGTTGAGGTCGGTGTAGTCGGTGCACATTCGCCACTTCCTATTTGACTTTTTCACCAAGACGACGTTTGCTAGCCATAGTGGGTATTTAACTTCCCTTATGAACCCAGCCTCTAGTAGCGCTTGTACTTGTTCTTCTATAGCTTGAGATCGTTCTGGTCCGACTTTTCTTCGTCTTTGTTGTACCGGCCGGGATCCCGGGTAGACTGCCAATTTGTGGCTCATTAGTTTGGGATCAATGCCTGGCATGTCGATAGCTTTCCATGCAAAGAGATCAACATTATCTCGTAGGAACCGTATTGGTGATTCATTTGTGTCTCCTTTCAGGATCAGGCCAATATTAGTTGTTTTATCCGAGGTGTCTCCGATCTGGACTCTTTCTACTTCTCCTTCGGGTCGCGGTCGGAGTTCTTCTCGCCTCTGAACTCCACCGAACTCGATTGTGTGGAACTCTCCTCCTTCGCCTCGGAGGTTTAGACTTTCGTTATAACAGCGACGTGCCATCTTTTGATCTGCCTTTATTGTAGCTATCCCTTCCGCAGTTGGAAATTTCATACATAGATGTGGAGTTGAAACTATTGCGCCAAGTTAATTTAACGTTGTCCGATCTATTAAGGCATTGTAGGCTGAGCTTACGTCTACCACGATGTAGTCTATCTTGAGTGTTCTGGATTGGTTCCCCTTTTCGAAGGTTGTATGCAGCGATACGTGTCCCAGTGGTTAAACTGGGGTATCTTATTTATTTATGATACTACTAAGTTTATCTGGTTACTTTTACATCTCTTTGTGGTTTACTATCAACTTTGTAGAGTCGGTTTGGATTACGTCAGTTCTTAGATTCATTTGGTGGAACAGAACATTTCAATATTAATAAGAAACAGCAACTACTTTGCCACAAATAATTCCACAAGAGAAAGAATACATAAGGCCACAATAGATGTAAAGCTCAGCCATTTAGCTTCTGGTACTGATTAAAGCACTTCTATTCAGACAACAGAAACAAAGCTTGCTGACCTTCTGGATAGAACACTTTGGAATCACAGGCTCGCTCCTTCATCCTGGTACAACAAATATTTTATGGCATTAGAGAATATTTCTTGGTTTCCACAAAATTAAAGGTTTGACATGTTAAAATTTGAATACTATAGTTTTCAAAGGATGAGAAGAATTTGTGCTATATTAGAGAATATTTCTTGGTTTTCATAGTATTTGATGTCTTTTGTAATTTTTTAAGAGCTTTTACCTGGTATTATATGTAATGAATAAATTATACGACATTTTGATTTGTGTTGTTTGGACTAAAAATATAATCTAGCTTATAATCTAAATTTTTATGATTCGTGTGTTGTTTGATGTCTTTTGTAATTTTTTAAGAGCTTTTACCTATGCTTTAAAAATAATAATTTTAATTTCCCTTCATTATCATTCGATGCCGTGATTCGTGTATTGAGTAATTTCAGATCTTCTAAGGCAGGAATGACTTAAAGGATGGAAAGGAAACATGCAAAAATAGAAGGAAAGCATAAAGCGGAGTTTTTGAAGAAACTAGCAGCGACGCGATCGCATGGGCGACGCAGCCGCATGCCAGAGCGAAATGGCAGTGACGCAACCGCGTGATTGACGCGATCGCGCGCCATAAGCAAAACGCATATGATGCGGACGCATGACTGAAGCGACCGTGTGACAAGAAAAACTCCAAATGACGCGACCGCGTGACACACCGGACGCGTGACAGAGGCCACGCACCAGAAATTACAGAAAACGCTCCCAGCGATTTCTGAAGCCCTTTTTGGCCCAAGTCAAAGTCCAGAAGGCACATATTAGAGGTTATGAAGTGGGGGAATGCATCCGTTAAAGGGAGAATCTCCAATTAGTTACTATTCATGAATTAGATGTAGTTTGGAAGGAGAGTTTCTCTCCTCTCTCTTCTAGGATTTAGAATTAGGATTTCTTTTGCTTTCAGGATTATCTCTTTTCATCAGGTTCCATATCCCTTTTTATTTATCTTCTCAATTTAATTTATGAATTCTTCTACGTTACAGATTATTCTTTGAATTAATGTTGTTTGAGGTATTTCAGTTTATTATTACTCGCTTTTATTTATGTTACTGTTGCTTCCAATCCGAAGACATTTTTATTCCAGTAGATTTACTTTTCTCCTTTTGGTCTTGGTTAAGAAATCAGTAATTCATGAGTTATTAGAGTCAACGTGATCGATAATTGCTATCTTTGCTAATTAGCTTGAACTTCAATAATCCCAATCTTTTTCTAGGAATTAACTAGGATTTGAATATCAAACTAATTAGTCATTTGACCTTCCCTTGCACTAGCAAAGGTTAACTAAGTAGAATTAAGATTCAATTTTTATCATCATTGATAAAGATAACTAGGATAGGATTTTCAATTTCTCATACCTTGTCAAAAGTTTATTTTACAGTTATTTATTTATTTTACAGTCTTTTATTTATTTTAATTGCAATTTAAATGACTTGTTCCTCATCTTTAAAACCCCGATTTATAATCTTCATAACCAATAATAGGAACATACCTCCCTGCAATTCCTTGAGAAGACAACCCGAGGTTTAAATACTCGGTTATCAATTTATTTAGGGGTTTGTTACTTGTGACAACCAAAACGTTTGTACGAAGGAATTTTCTGTTGGTTTAGAATCTATACTCACAACACGACTATATTTTATAAAATTCTTCACTAGCAAAAATCCTAACGTCAAAATGGCGCCGTTGCCGGGAAATTCCAAACGTGTGCCTTATTATTGTTTATTGTAAATATTTTTCTTTTACTTGTTTATTTGTTTCTTCTCTTCCTTCCTCATTTCTGATAACTATTATGAATTCTCACCCCTCTTGCTTTGAGTTTAGTTCTAATTTTGTTGCAAAGAATGGAAACTATAACAGGACTATGCATCAAGGTCTAAGCAATCAAAGATGGATGGAGCCACGAGGATCTGATCAACCCTTTAGGAAACAACACTCTCCTAGACATCATGGACAGAGGCCATTCTACAATGCATACCCAACTGATAGATTTGGTGGACCATCTTGTAACTACCAACAAGCCCACCCCGTGCTCAGAGACCCTCCTTTCAACATAACCTTAACCCACTATACTCACAAGCTTCTTTTCGCCAATCGCCACCACATGATCCTTACCCGCCCCAACACCAATCCAATTAGTCCCAAGAACCACCACTCCCCTATGCACCATGTTCATACCCATCAAGCCAAGAATCACAGGTTCACTTCGAAGAATTAGTAAACCAATTTAATGTAACCCTTCATCAACTGGAGCAAGCAATAAATCAATTATCTTTCAGACGTTCAACCCCTCAACAAACTCCCATGGCTTCATGTGGAGAATCCAATGAAGAATGCAGCACAAAGAAGACAACACAAGAAGCTCCAGTGGACAGCATATAGCACAACTTCGTACTGGAACAAGTAGAGAACGCTGTCATTATAGAAGAAGAAGAGTTGGTTGAAGATTTAGGAGATGTTGAACCTCCGCAGGAATCCAGAGTTGTGAAAAATTCCGTCAAAGAAATTACAGCTGAGGCTAAGGAGGATAGTGCACCACCTCCAATGCAAATATCTTATGAAGAACTGGACGGGATAACCCAAGACGCAGGTTTCCTTGATGATGATGATCGCGAGTCGAGTTCTCTTAGTAATGCACTTGCATCTGCAAGTGAATTCTTTGAGACAGAAGAATCTTCCCCAAGTGAATACGAAGATGATGCAGAGGTCGACTATTCTCAACCTCTTAATTATGACTCGAGTGATGAGGAAGATATCGAAGACTTTGATCAAGACATGGTTGAAACGGAAGAAATTTGCCAAGAAGTGGAGGAATTCACAGTAGACCACAAGGGAGTAGAGCTTGCAGAACCACTGGAAACACCTATCCCAAGGCCATTACCGCCCAACACAAACTTCAAGTGGGTAAAATCCTTGACTTTTATCTTCAACTCTCTACTTGAATATGGTTTACTTGAAACAGATAGCTAGCTTAGAGCTCTCTGCGACTTTAAGAGTAAGAAGGAAATGGCTCGTACTCAGAGCTGGTGCACAAGGTTCAATAAAGTTTCACGCTTCAACTCGAAGTGCACGGATTGGCATCATGATCAATCGAACGGATCTCCCAAAATGTTTGGTCACCATGGTGAGAATCTACTTTCTAAACCGCCCGGATGGAAAAATATAGATCAAGACAAAGGCGGATTTAAAAGCAAAATTCGGGATCCTGGAATCTATTCCGACATTCATCACCCCGGGAGCCTGAGAATATGTTTGAAGCTACTTAGAAGCTTTACATGCTTAGTTTGGGACCCCGGAGGCTATTGGCATTCCAAGCATTGGTGAAGATTTCTGGATGAATTTAAACATAAGCCGCCATAACGGGAAGCTCATCCAATATCCAACTTAAGGACTTTAACTAAAAGTGCTAGGTGGGAGACAACCCACCATGGTATGGTCGTTTCTTTCTCAATTTCTTTATTTCGTACTGTTTGATTTTTATGACTTAGTATTTTTATTGAACATGGATGCTATTCATAACATTTGCATTTAGCCTTGCATACCTGCATAAAAAAAGGAAGGCGTGTGACGAAACCGCATCGCTCGTGCGTTCGCGTCATTTGCGAAAAACACTCCCCACGCGTCCGCATCATTCACGCGGCCATGTGACCTAGAGATCGGCGTAAAGATCCAACGTCCAGAAAGTTGGGCTGGAATCGTGCGGCTGTTGCGCGTTTCCCACAACACAACCCACGCGGTCGCATCCTTGACGCGATCACGTCACTTGCACAAGACCAATCCCACGCGACGGCGTGAGCAACGCGATCGCGTCGCGTGGATTGCACACCACCCCAAAGGAGACAGAGAGTTGCGCGGAACCGATGCTAGAATTGTGCGTTTCGCACGATTTCCAACAACGCAATCGCATGCCTCACGCGATCGCGTCTTTCATTATCTACCCATTCCATGCGATCGCGTCACCCACGCGATCGCACCAACCCCATTCCACACCAGCCCCGCGACCGCGTGCCCCACGCGATCGCGTGGATTGCAAATTATTAACCCCCTGTGACACGAACCTACCCATCGAGCCCCCCAACCCCTTTCTTCTTCCTCTTCCCTGCAACCACCCCCTCTCTCTCTGCCTTTCGCCGTCGCACCACCGACGACCACCCAGACCCCACCGCAACGCCCTCCCTTCTCTCTTTTTCCTCTCTTTCTTCTTCTCCCCTCCACCACTCCTGCCCCCCTCCGCGACCACCACACCCACCGCGCCGCCCTCAACCGCCGCGTCAGCCACCACCACCATCCCCAGCCATCTCTCTGCCCCACTTTCTTTCCTACGCCTACCAGGTTCCGCCGAACGCCACCCTTCTTTCAATTCCTAGTTAATTACATATTTTTCTGTTTATGTTCATCATTAGGCTAGTTAGATATGCATGTTGTAGTGGATTCTGGGTGGTTAGTTAGCCTAGGATGTGGTTAGTGGATTTAGGCCTGATTAATTGCGCTGTTCCTACTTGTTGTTTTATACTTTTCACAACTCTACTGTTGCTGTGATGTTAGTATTGTTCATATGCTGTAATTTACTATTTCATGCTGCTTTTTACACTGCTTTTTCATGTTTGTATTCCTTATATGTAATTGCAGCTATATTTTCATTTATATGAACTGTCCTGCTTACTATTTTATTTCCGGGAACATCCAATTTTAGTCGAAATGCTACCAAATTTTTGTAAACTGTTTTGATTTTCATTCATGTTTTGGTTTTGGCAATTTGAATTTTGCTTTCCTCAGCTTGCACCAGCCTAATTCATGAATGACAGGGCAAGCTTTCTTATTCTTTTTGATTTCTTGGTTTATAACTTACATCTTGGATGATTCAATTCCACTTTTTGTTACTCCCTTATGAATCATCATCAACTCCCTTGCTTGGTTACGAGTTATTTGTTACTTATATTTGTGAATTTTTGTTACTTAGAATATGATCATCATGCCACTTACTCTAACCCATTTTTTTTTACTAATTAACTAATTTTAAATTCCTAAACTCTTTTTCATTCCTAGCCAACCTAACCTTCAAAATATATCTCCTTGGTTTTTTACTATTCTCTTTCACCTTCTAACCAAGGCATGATTCTCATTTTTCCTATTTAACATGAATTCTAATATATTTTGGATTGTGAATTTCTCTTCTCGGACTTTTAACTCCTATACCATCCTTAATGCACATTTACTTAACTCATTTTCATTACTCTCCTGCTCCTTTGCCACTATGTGCTTATTTTGTGATCTGCCTACTCGTTTTTCTGTTTTTATTATATCCTGGTTCTCTGTTTTTCAGGATTTTGGATACCCAAAGAAAAGGAAAGGGAAAGGCAACAACTGGCAAACGGAAAAGAGGGGAATCCTCCATGTCCATCCTGGACATCATGCATGATGACTCCTGGCAAGAAAAGCACTTTATCACGCAAGAGAAGGCTGACATGCTCCTCCCTGCCAACGATCCAATTACGTTTGCAAACCGATACTGTGAACTCAAGTATCCGGTGTTTGCTACCTCCAGAAATCTATACTTGGAGAGAACTCTGAAGATTCCAGAAGAACTACAGCAATACACCTCTGATCAGATCAAACAAAGGGGCTGGTTCTTCTTGGAGAGGAATTTGACTGAGGTCAATGCTTTCTGGGTAAGAGAATTCTACTGCAATTATTTCAAGACTTCCCTAGATGCAGTGCACCTCAGAGAAAAACAGATACTGGTCACTGAAGAGGCCATTGAGGATATTCTACATCTTCAGCCTAAATCTTATCAGCCTGACGGTTACCAAAAGGGTGAGGAGGACTTGCGCTTTCTACGATTTGACTAGGATGCTGTTAAGGAGAGGATAGCCCTTGACCTGACTGTTTCATGGGTCATGGGTCAGAACACTACCATGCCTAAGGGAATCAAGAGGACATACTTGAATGATGAGGCTCAGCTCTGGCACCAGATCCTGAGTAACTTTATTATGCCGAGCACTCATGAGACAGAGCTGCCTGCTGCTATGATCACCCTCCTCTGGTGTGTGATGGAGGGTAAGGACCTGTACCTGCCACGATTCATTCGGTACTACATGGCCAGGGTCCACATCCGAGGCACTCTCCCTTTTTCATATTTGATTACACAGCTTGGCCGTCGAGCTGACGTGTCTTGGGAGGATGCTGATGAGAAGCCACCTGCTGCAGAATGCAAAAAAATTATCCCTCACAGTAGGAACTTTCTGGCTTTGGGCTACAAACCTTCATTCCTCACTCCTACTAATGAGACAGCCACACCATCTGCCGGCCCCTCTTCCTCTACAGCTACCCCTGCTACCACCACTGCACCTCCACCTGCCTCAGAGCCAGTTTATCACTTAGTGCACCGCCTGTTTCAGCAGCTAGACCAGATGGAGCGCCGCAACCGGCGGCGATACGAGAGATCTGAGCGTCGCAGCAAGCGACGCTATGAGCACTTGAAGCGGATGATCCGTTCTGGCAGCGACATCCCCTCCGAGCCTGACACCCCATCAGAGCCATCTGAGGAGGAGGCGGATGATCACGAGGCGGCTACCCATCCATAGAGAAAGGCTGCGCAGGCAGGCACGGAGCAGGCTGCACCCCAGCAGGAGGCCCCGCATCAGATTCAGGTTGCAGACCGAGAGGTTCCTATTCAGTCAGCACCCCCTCTGCAGCAGGCAGACCCTCAGACCACCACCACAGAGACTCCAGCTACCCATTTTTCCAATGATGACACCCCTTCACACCCTACTTGAGTGAGCATCAGGGACAATGCTTCATTTTAAGTGTGGGGAGGTCGCCATCTCTAGCGTATTTTTTGGTGAACCACTACAGACTCTCTTACTTTATTTTGCTACTTTTCTGTATTTTTTCTTTTTATTTTTTTATTTTCCCAGTATTTATACATTGCTATCTTCATGTATTTTTACTATATTTCTGCATGTTGCACTTTAGTTCATATTTTAGCTAGTTAGTTTAGTTGCAACTCTAACTTATTAGTTATAGAATATGTGTATTAATTAGTATAGTTTACCCCTTTTTAGCATATGATAGTTTAGCTTAGATTGAAAATAAAAAGGAAGTAAACTAGAAACTTTAATAGAATAAAAAACAACCCACACCTTGTATATATAGCATTACATGTTAGTTAGTTAACAACATTTCATCAAGGAGAAACACTAAAAATTTAAAGCCACCTTAAGATTTACATTGAGAATAATGGGAACTTTTAATTTTTACTTGCTTGACATATATAACTGATATATGATTTTTGAGTTAGAGAACACACAGCCTGTGAGTTTTGAGCTTAATTGCATGGTTACATTTAAATCATAATATTTTATTCCTGTGTGTTCTGACCTTCTTATTTATTCTGGTGTTCTTTACTTTGTTTTAATCTATATGTCCAATTATAGAATATAGATACATATCAAGAAAGTGATTGAGGCCATTGTTTGATTCTAGCTCACCATTCCCAAATTAGCCTACCTTTTACATCACCCTTGTTAGCCTCCTTGACCCTTTAAATTCCCTCTTGTTTTATAACCACATTACTAGCCTTAAGCAGAAAAAACAAAATAAAAATCACAAGTTGAATCCTTGGTTAGCTTAAGATAGAAATTGTGTATTGTGTAAGTGTGGGAACCTTATGGGAACATGGATGATAGAAACAAAAAGGTAGAAAGTTAAAAAGAATAAAATTTCTTATTTTAAAAAAAAAAAATTTTGGGAAGCATGCTCATGTGAAATCAAAATAATTTAATTACCATGTGTAAAAAAAATATGTTTCAGTATTTGAATAAAGGGGATACAAAAAGAATTCCCCAAATGCAAAAAAGCGATGCACATGGGATAAAAATAAATAAAAATTAAAATATGAGCATGTAATATAAAAAGTGGGAAAAATATGGGAAAATAGCTAAAGAAGCTTTGCTTTACAAAATATGTATGTTAGGTGAGATCTTAGACTAATCAAGGATTCACTTAATTAGCTCACTTAGCCTTATACATATACCCTTACCTTTACCTTGGCCCCATTACAACCTTAATTAAAGACCTCATAATTTTTGTATGCCTATATTCTATGATTGTTGATTGGTTAGATGAAGAACAAAGTTATCGAAAGTAAGGATAAAAAGAAGAATAGAGTGATTGACCCAATAAACACTGAGTGACTAGAGAGTAAACACAAAATCCAGTGAGGGTTCCATAGCTCATCAACATATATCTCTGCTTAAATTGCTGATTGTCTTGCAAGTTTGTAAAACAATTCTCTTTCCCATCTCAATTGTAAAAGTGATTTATCATTGTCTAAGGTTTGGCTATGCATATATGATTCCTTGAGAATGTGAATTAATTTAACTACATGTAAGTTTTATATACAAGTGAATAAAAATTAGAATTGCATGATTCATTTAGGTAGTTGCATTTAGAATAGATTGCATTGCATGAGATTCCACCACTTGAACCTTACCTTACTCTTTATCTTGGATTTAGCATGAGGACATGTTATTGTTTAAGTGTAGGGAGGTTGATAAACCCATATTTTATGATATATTTTGTGCCTAATTTAAGTGATTTATTCAATCATTCACTCACTTATTCATATAAATTGCATGGTTTTACTTTTTCTTCCTTATTATGAGATATATGTGAAAAACATGTTTCCTATGCTTTAAAAATAATAATTTTAATTTCCTTTCATTATCATTCGATACCGTGATTCATGTGTTGAGTAATTTCAGATCTTCTAAGGCAGGAATGACTTAAAGGATGGAAAGGAAACATGCAAAAATGGAAGGAAAGCATAAAGCGGAGTTTTTGAAGAAACTGGCAGCGACGCGATCGCATGGGCGACGCAGCCGCATGCCAATGCGAAATGGCAGTGACGCAACCGCGTGATTGATGCGATCGCGCGCCATAAGCGAAACTCATATGATGTGGACGCATGACTGAAGCGACCGCGTGACAAGGAAAACTCCAAATGACGCGACCGCGTGACCCACGCGGACGCGTGACAGAGGCCACGCACTAGAAATTACAGAAAACGCTCCTAGCGATTTCTGAAGCCCTTTTTGACCCAAGTCCAAGTCCAGAAGTCACAGATCAGAGGTTATGAAGTGGGGGAATGCATCCGTTAAAGGGAGAATCTCCAATTAGTTACTATTCATGAATTAGATGTAGTTTGGAGGGAGAGGTTCTCTCCTCTCTCTTCTAAGATTTAGAATTAGGATTTCTTTTGCTTTCAGGATTATCTCTTTTCATCAGGTTCCATATCCCTTTTTATTTATCTTCTCAATTTAATTTATGAATTCTTCTACGTTACAGATTATTCTTTGAATTAATGTTATTTGAGGTATTTCAGTTTATTATTACTCTCTTTTATTTATGTTACTGTTGCTTCCAATCCGAAGACATTTTTATTCCAGTAGATTTACTTTTCTCCTTTTGGTCTTGGTTAAAAAATCAGTAATTCATGAGTTATTAGACTCAACGTGATCGATAATTGCTATCTTTGCTAATTAGCTTGAACTTCAATAATCCCAATCTTTTTCTAGGAATTAACTAGGATTTGAATATCAAACTAATTAGTCATTTGACCTTCCCTTGCACTAGCAAAGGTTAACTAAGTAGAATTAAGATTCAATTTTCATCATCATTGATAAGGATAACTAGGATAGGACTTCCAATTTCTCATACCTTGCCAAAATGACTTTATTTATTTATTTATTTTACAGTCTTTTATTTATTTACAGTTATTTACTTACAGTTATTTATTTATTTTATAGTCTTTTATTTATTTTAATTGCAATTTAAATGACTTGTTCCTCATCTTTAAAACCCCGATTTATAATCTTCATAACCAATAATAGGAACATACCTCCCTGCAATTTCTTGAGAAAACGACCCGAGGTTTAAATACTCGGTTATCAATTTATTTAGGGGTTTGTTACTTGTGACAACCAAAACGTTTGTACGAAGGAATTTTCTGTTGGTTTAGAATCTATACTCACAACGCGACTATATTTTATAAAATTCTTTACTAGCAAAAATCCTAACGTCAGTCACGGTTTTACAAAAGGTGACCATAGAGTAAGTTATGGTTACGGTTTTTTAGTAGGGTGACCATAGAATAAGCTATGGTCACGGTTTTAAAGTATGGTGACCATCGATACCTATGGTCATGCTAAAACCGTCACTATAGATTAGGCTATGGTCACAGTATAAAACAGGGGTGACTATAAAGTAACCTATGATCACGATTTTACAAAAGGGTGACCATAGATAAGCTATGGTCACGTCAAAACTGTGATCATATATTAGACTATGGTCACGGTTTTTACGCGTAACCATAGAGTAACCTATGGTCATGGTAAAAAAAACGTGGTCTAAAATGCCAGAATTTAAATATTGCAACCGTTACCATAGAAACCATAACCATAGGATAAAAAATCGTGACCATAGATCTAAGGTCACAGCAGAAGTTGCGACGGTGGAAAAACTATGGTCACCTATTTCGCTAGCTATGGTCACGATTTTTCACCGTGACCATAGACCTTTTTTGTAGTGAATGTGAAATATATGTTTGTTTCTTTGAGACCCAACTTATTGCTCCACCACCTATGGTGAAATCCACCGTGAAGTGGATTTGTTATCACTAAGATTTATAATGCAACTTGCGATGGAAAAACCTTCTAAAACTGCGAGATAATCACTATAATGTAATCCTAAGTTTATGATTTTCTTGAGATAACCAAGAACTCTTATTATATCTTTTTAATATTGATTGCTAGGCATTCTTGTAAACCTTGATAATTTGTACACAACAAATGCTATATCAAGTCTGGTGTAATGCATTGCATACAGTAAACTTCCTATAGCACTAGTATATTCTAATTGTGTTACAGATCTCCCCATGTTTTCTTCTAATTTAAAATTAGGATCATAGGGTATATTGGATTCTTTAATCGTTAGGTGATTAAACTTTTCTAATACCTTTTCGATATAATGAGATTGATTTAAAGTAAAGTCAATTTCATTCTTATACACCTTTATGCCTAATATGGTATCAACTTTGTTCAAATCCTTCATCTTGAGTTGGGAAGTTAGATACACATTTGTTACACGAATTCTTTCTAAATTTATTCTGATGATTAACATATCATCAACAGATAATGATTACTCCATAACCCATAGTAAATTTTGAGTATTTACATTTATCTGCATTATTATGTGAGAAACCATTTGATAACACCACAGAATCAAACTTCTCATGCCATTATTTAGGCACTTATTTTAAGCCATACAAAGACTTAACTAATTTACAATTTTTTTAAATTTTCGGGTAGTACATAACCTTCTGATTACTCCATATAAATTTTTTCATTAAGATCTCCATTTAGAAAAGTCATTTTAACCTCCATTTGATGTATATGAAGTTTGTGAATGGATGCTAATGCTACAAGATTCCTAATAAAAGTCATTCTTACCACAGGTGTGTGATGACATGTCACCATGTCATGTTTTTCTATACTTTTTCATACAAGAAATTGATGATTAGTGCTTAAATATTGCATTCTTTTGTGCTTAATTGGAATATTTCCTTGATCTTTTAATTTTATAAATCTTGTAGGAAATAAGAAGAAAAAGAAGCAAAGAAGCACAAAATAAGCTAAAAAGGAGAAAAAAAGAGCTTTGGGGCACACTTTGAAGTTGGAGCACACTTTGGAGCCTTAGGCCACGCTTTTAAAAGAGTGGCCCATGACCAAATCAAAGAAGGAAGCAACCAGCACGCACATTGCTCCGCTCTTGCCAAGAGCAGAGCAATATCGTGATGAAACAAAGTGAGGTTGGAAGCAAATTTTCGCTAAGTTAAAATCTGGGCGCTTACAACATGACCATGCCTCCTTCAAAGGGCTATAACTTGAGCTACAAATGTCCAATTGATGTGCTTCTAGTTGCGTTGAAAAGCTGACATTCAGAGCTTTTCAACGATATATGGCAATCCATATTTGTCATAAAATTGAGGCACGAGTGAAAGGCATCTTTAAGGGCCAAAAATAAGTAAAAAAATCAGCCAATGCTTCCACCAAGGTTCGAAGCTGGAGCCTCACTCCAAAGCAAAGTAGCGCTCATTATTCTACTCTGCTCTCTTGGTGAGAGCAATGTCGTGCTCTCTTCATAAAAATTCAAGGAAAATTGTTTTCCCAAATGCTTTCACAAGGTTTTGAACTTGGGACCTCCCCTTGGAAGCTCCATTGCGCTGCTCACAAGGAGAGCAGAGCACTACTTCTTGGTGCCACACACATGAGGCGCACAACACAACACGGGCCAGGAAGCTTGGAGCGCACAAGACACAGCACAAGCTCAATGCTCCGCTCTCCACAAGAGCAGAGCATTCTACTGGGAGCTGCACCATGGGCCAAAATTCAATCAAAATTCTATTTAAATTCACTTCTTCTTCAAACCCAAATCAAGCAAAGCCCAATCAACATGAATCAAAGGCATAAGAAATAATTAGCTTAGGAATTTATTTTTAATTGTAATTTGTTTAGAATTTTATTTTTTTTCATTTTTCAGCCTATAAAAAGGCATCTGTGTCATTTTCAAAAAAAAAAAAGGCTAGCTCTAATAGAGAGCATTAGGAGGCTAGCTCCACTAGGGAGCATTAGGAGTAGTAGAGAGCTCTCTCTTAGTTTTCCTTTCTATTTTGAATCTTGGGTGGAGAATTGAAGGAATTCTGTTTCATTCTCCCTTTGAGATTTCTCTTTGTTTGCCTTGCTGCATAATTTTAGTAAATTGCAATTTGAATCAAATTCCTCTTACTGCTTTCATCTTCATTTCTTCTTCAATTTGTCTGCTGTTGAATCAAGGAAGGGCTTGAGATCTAGACTTATTTTCTAGTCTCTTGACCCATGAGATCTTTACTCTTTTGGTGAGAGTCTGCAATTTAAGTTTGGTTCATCTGCTGTTTGCTTCTTGAAGCAATTTTGCTTTGCTGTTTAGATCTGCTACATTTTATTCCATCTGCTACTTCTCTGATTGAATGCATCCTGAATTTTCTTGTTTAACTTTGAATCCCAGCTCCCAATTTACTTTCCTGCACTTTAGTTCCTCTACACTTTACATTTGAGCTACTGTGATATGAATTTAATTTTCCTGCACTTTAATTTCCCTGTCACTTGTTCTCAAGATCTCTTTGATTACTTGCTTCATTGCTTTCTTTAATTTCCAGCACCCAGCCTCCCTGTACTTCTCATGCAATTTACTTTTCTTGCAATTTAAGTTTTAGCTATTTTACTTTCTTGCACTTTAAGTTTCTGCAATTTTACTTTCTGCACTTTAATTTTCCTTGCTATTTACTTTCTGTTGGCTACATTTCACATATTTCACTTCAATGTTAGCTTGACTAAACTAATCACCCACTAAAGTTGATTGATCCATCAATCCCTGTGGGATCGACCTCACTCTAGGTGAGTTTTACTACTTGATGCGACCCGGTATACTTGCCAATTAGATCTATGTGTTTGGAAATTCGTTTTCCGCAAAAACACCATCAGTGTGTAGGTATCAAAATAGTTTAGACCATCTTGTTGTCTAACCCCTTTGGCCACTAACCTTACTTTAAAGGTTTGTAATTGGTGCACAAATTTGTGACTCACACAACTGAATTGGCAAGTACACCGGGTCATCCAAGTTATACCTCAGGTGAGTGAGGGTCGAATCCCACGAGGATCGCCGGATTGAGCAAGCTGTGGTTCTCCTGTGGATCTTAGTCAGACGAATAGAAAGATAGTTGTTGTTTTTTGTAGGTGCATAAACCAGCAATAACAAAGGCAATAAATAATTAAGATAGAGACAGTAATGAGAAGTCAGTTAAGGCTTCAGAGATGCTTCTTCTTTTGGATCAACACGTCATACCAACTACTTTAAAGATGAATGATTCCTTCAATGGCAAAGCTGTAAGTGATTAAGCCATTGGTCGTCGTCATTAATCTCCTCAGGTCCAGACCGAACATCCAAACAAACTAGATCAATCTGGGAGAGGGTGAAGTGCGCGCAATTCAATCTCTTTGCTGATCCTACTCAAAATGCCACAAAAAAGGTCGGATCTTCCGGATCAGAAACTGGTGCTCTTATGGTTCTAGCCCTTAGAGCCACAGGAACCTCAATTACCCTTGACTACCGAGGTTTTATGTCACATACCCCCAATTAGCGCAAATAACTTGTTGGAACCCGTGATGCATCCTCAAGCTGTAGCTCAATACTATCCAGGTCAGGGCACGTAAGGAACTCATATAGAATAAAGATTCATAAGGATGAAGAATGACAATGCATCATAGAATAGAATCAAACACAGATTAAAGTAGAAAAGTAATTATATTAATCCATACGAATAAGCAGAGCTCCTAATCTTAACCTAGGAGGTTTAGTTGCTCATACTGTACAAAAAATAGAGTGTGTAGATCGAAAGTGGTGGAGAAGATCCTAAACAATGGTGATCTTCCCTTATTTATACTAATGACTAGACTAAAAAAGAAACTAATAATAATTAGAAATTACAATAATGAAAGAAACTAAGCTAAAGGTGCGAAAATCCACTTCCGGGCCTACTTAGTGAGTGTTTTCGGTTGAGCTTGGTGTCCAACTTGAGTGAGTGGGAGTTGAACGCCCACTAGAGTGTGTGAGTGTGCTTCCTTGCTCCCTTTGTGGCATTGAACGCTAGTTTTGGGGGTTCAACGCTGAGCTCTGTCCTCTTGGGGAGTTGAACGCTAGAAAGGGAGTAGTTTGGGCATTCAACGCCCGTTATGGGCCTTCATTTCCAAAGCAAACTATAGGCCATTATATATTGCTGGAAAGCTCTGGAAGTTAGCTTTCCAACACCATTGAGAATGCTTCATTTGTACCTTTGTAACTCATGAAATGCTCAATTGAATGCATGGAGGTCAGGATCTGACAACATCTATTGTCCTTTCTTTTCCACTGAATCAGACTTTACCAAAACTTGCCAAATTCACCCAAAATTAACCTAAAATCATAAGAAAAACATAAAAAGCTCAAAGTAGCATCTGAAAAGTGAATTTTGCATTAAAACTACTAAAACATAATAAAACTTAACAAAAACATACTGAAAATACGAAAATAACATCAAAAAGCGTATAAAATATCCGCTCATCAGTAATGAACCATCAGTGTTATACTTTCTTCTAAATACCTCCTTACATCCTATAAACTTTGATCCTATAGGCAAATCAACCAAGACCCAAGTATTGTTTGATAATATTGAGTTAATTTCATCATTTGTTACTTCTTTTCAAAAAGCAGAATCTCTTAAAGTCATAGCCTCTTTGAACGTTTGAGGACCACTCTCTATGTTCATCATAATAGTAATCTTATTTGTCACAGAATTCCTAGTTTCTTCTACCAAAAAAGTGATACCATGAGAAAAAAGTAAAATCTAGACCTAAGTCCTTTTCTTTTCTCACTCTCAAATTTTTTCTTGGTTCGATTAATTCTTTGTCACTTAAATGTTTATTATTTAGATCATTTATTTCTTGTGAAAAATTAGTATCATTTTGGAGATATTCTGAATTAGAAGTTAAATTATTCATAAATTTATTTTTAATAAAGTCTATCTCTCTTGATTCAACAACTACATTAGACACTAAGTCTAATATTCTATATGCTTTAGAATTTTGAGCATATCCTATGAAGGTTCCTTTTATGGCTCTTGACGCTAATTTTGTTCTCTTTTAATCAAGAACTTGATAAAAGGCTAAACAGCCCCACATCTTTAGATCATTCAAATTAGGTTTTCTTTCTTTCCATATTTCATAAGAAAAAATCTTTCTATGTATTGATAGTATCCCATTATGGATATGACATGCTGTCAATAACGCTTCACCCCACAAATTGTAAGGCAATTTTATATTTAGTAACATTGAATTAACCATATCCCACTAATGTGCGGTTTTTATTTTCCACCAAACCATTTTGTTGCAGGAAATACGGAGCAAAAAATTCCTATAATTCACAAAAGTTATCAAATTCATTAGAAAAATATTCTTCACCTCGATCACTACGAAAAACTTTTATTTTCTTCTCATGCATATTTCTTACTTCCATTTTATATTACTTAAACATTTAAAAAATTTTATCTTTATTTCTTAGCAAATACACATAAGTAATTTAGAGCTATCATTAATAAAGTTATAAAATATCTTTTTTCTCCTCTAGTAATATTGTCGTTTAATTCACAAATATCACTATGAATCAATTCTAATAAATGTGTATTTCTTTCAACTTTAGAAAAATATTTCTTAATAATTTTGGATTGTATGCAAGTATCACATTTCTTATTAAAATTATTGTTATTAATACCAATATAGTTATTTTTATATATATATTCAATTGATTTGTAATTTAAGTGTGCTATCTACTATGGCATAAATCACAAGAATCAACAACATACAAAGAAACATTCACTTTATTATTAATACTAAGTTTAAACATGCCTTCAGTACAATATTCTTTTCCTATGAATACATCATTCTTAAGTAAGATCACTTTATCAGATTTCATTACAACTTCGAATCCTTTCTTACATAAGAAAATAACAGAAATTATTTTTTTTTTCAAATCTGGAACATGAAGTACATTTATTAAACTTAACTTATTTTTAAATGTGAAATTTAATTCCACAGTTTCTTAACCACAAACTTTGGTTGAGTTGTCATTGTCTATCAAGATTTTTCTATTGTTCATTTCTTTATATTTTTTAATTGGTCACGATCATTGCAAACATGAACAGTAGCCCTAAAATTTAACCACCATGCAAGTGATTTTTCTTGTATTGCCATGTTGAGTTCTGTAACTATACCAATATGTGTATTTTGTATTTTTTCTGCAACCATAGCAACTAGGTTCTTTTATTCCACTAAATTGGCCTTTAATGCTTCCTTTTTTCAGAAGTCTACATTCTTTGATGTAATATCTTTTTTGTGATAATGATAACATTTTTTGTCTTTTATTGTATTGTTTAGGATCATTTGAAAACTTTCTTTTCTTTTTATTGGTGTTGTCTTCTCCAATATGATTCATTTTAAAACTTTGTGAAAGATACACAGTATCACGTTTCTTAGTTTCCTCCTCTATATGTATAAGCCTTAGTAATTTTTCAATTGTGAAGTTCTCACCAAGATGTAAAAATTTTTTTCTATAACCATTTCAAGATGAAGACAATTTTAAAATAATTGTTCCGACTTATAATGATTCAGGGATCACCACTTGTAGATCAAGAAATCTACTTACAAGGATTTGTAATTCATGAATTTGATCCATAACAGACATAGTATCATTCATAATAAATTTAAAATATTTTATCATAATAAACTTATATGTTCATTGCCGTTCAGTATTGTATTTTTTTCCAAAGACTTCTAAATTTCCAATGGTGATTGAATTGACATGTAGAGATCATAGAGTCGATCGAATAAAGTGTTGAGAATATGACTTCAACAAGCAAAAGTATCTTCATCGCGTTTCTTCTTTAATATAGTAATCTTTTCCTTTTCTTCCGGTGTGACATTTTCAGCGACATCGACAATTGGTGTAATCTTTGGGTCAATCACATATGCAAGATTGAAAACCGAAAGAATAAACATCATCTTATCCTTCCAACGGTTGAAGTTCGTTCCATCAAAGCGATCTAACTTAACAAACTCTTGATTCATGACTTGAAACGTAGTGTTTTGATCTTGAGCCATCTTCAAAAATATCTCTCTAAAATTATTGGAAATTATGATTAAAAAGATGACAAAAGCTTATATTTATTGTGGTTCTAAGGAACGATTAGATCGCTTTCTTTAGAGAGATATTTATTTTCATATTTAATTGCTATAGGGTTGATGACAATACTCTCTTAGGATACAATAAAATCAATAAATTTCTTAGTTAACAATAATAAAAAAAATTTAGTTCTCTTGAAAAAAAAATTTCAATAATTAAAAATAAAATATACACTTAGTGTTTGTTATATATTCATACAATGGGCAATTATCTTTTTATATATACAAAAAAAAAAAACTAAAATACAAGCACAAAGCCAACCAAATCATAAGTCACGTATAAATTTAAAGGTTGTAATTTTTCATTGCATAATGGATACAACAGGACATTGTAACTCATACATGACCGTTTGAGTAAAAATCAAAGAAACAGTTAATAAAACTGTTTATTTTAATATTAATAAAATTAATATTAAATATTAAATATTAAATATTAATGATTAACCCGCTGACAAGCTAATTGCCTAAAATCTTTTAATGGCCGGGGTATTCTTTTTCTAGCTTTACTTTTTCATACACGAGAAAACAAGCAAGCTACAAAGACCATCGATAATCAAAGGAATTAGTTAAGTCCGGATGAATACTCCATAATGTGTATTTTCACATGTTAAACTTTTAAGGCTATCTAGGTACTAAAACTATGAAATCAATAATGAATTACATGGAAAAAAGAATTGAAGTAGCGGGGCCAATTAGAATATTAGATTAGTTTTAATTAGCTTCCCCTCTGCCCTCTCTAGATAACTCACCTCCCTCCTGCTTTTTCTTCACATCATTGTCCCACCTATTTTGTTCTGCTAATATAATGCAATATAGTAGTAATCCTTACGCGGAAAGTGGAGTTTTAATTTTAGTATATTGAAATGAATATAAGCTAATGCATGTTAGCGACACATGGAACATGCCACACTTATTGTGGTTGTCGCCTACGATGAGTTTACCGCTTCTGTCAGTCACCCAATATATTATACATAATTAACTTACTGAAATCCTCCTTCCTCTCGGTCCTCTAATTTTTTTTTTTTCAGATTATTATTGTATGTATAATTGTTTTCAGTGATGCTATCTATTAAATTATTCTTCTATCTTAATCCATAACAACAATAAAAAAATTCCATGATTCACAAATTTAACCCAACAAATTTAGTCTTTATTATTTTATCTTATCTTATCTTTATATTATCTTTTTATCTTATCTTATTTTTATTTTTATTTTTCATAGACAATGCTCTATATATATTTAGTTTTATCTTCATAATTCAATTAATCATCAATTAATAAACATTTTTTTATTTTTTTTCTTATTTTTTCACAATTTTATTATAGTATCAGAGCTCCTCTTAAACTCTGCTGACATCCATGAATAAACCAACCATTTCAGATCTTCTTTAAATTGCTGAGCTGCCTCCCTACTCTATCTAAGGTCAAGGAGAAAAGGCAAACCAGCAACTTCATCAAGAGCTTCTTTTGGACCTCTCGTCAACGCACTCTTCTTTCATGGCACTTTCTTCCAATAAAGAAACTCGTCATTCAAACCAACTTGGGCTTTTGTCAAGTCCAACTACTTATTATCTTTGTTCTTTCATTACTTTTTTTATTGTTAACCATTTTTCAAATCGATATTCATTCTTGAACACTTGGATCATTGATTCTGGTGCCATAGATCACATTGCATCAAATTTTTCTTCGTTCATCTCTTACACACAAATTTCTCCTATTATTATTCATTTACCAAATGGTTCTCAAATTACTGTTTCTTATAAAGGGCATTGTTCAATTTTCACCATCCTTGGTTCTTCATGATGTTCTTTATTTATCTCATTTCAACTTTAATATTATCTTCATCTCAAAAATTACTTCAGCACTCAAATGTGTACTCACTCTTTCATCTTCTTCTTGCACTCTATAGAGCAATAATTTGGGGACGATTAATTTTAGCAGAATGAGAGAGAGATTATATCTCCTTGAACCCAATTTCGGTAAAAATTCATCTACTACAGATTTCATAAATTCCATCCAACCCTCACTCATTACACCTTCAAATATATGGCATTTTCGTTTAGGACACCTTTTTGGACAAAGACTTAATCATTTACATAAACATTTTTCTTTTATCTCTATGCATCATGATGAGGCTTGTGATGTTTGTCATCTTTCTAAGCAAAAGAAACTTTCATTTTTTTAAAGTTTTAACAAAGCCAATGCAAGTTTTGATTTATTACATTTTGATATTTGGGGTCAATTTCAACAAAATTCTATTCATAATCATAAATATTTTTTTACTATTGTTGATTATTTTAGTCGCTTTACATGGGTTATTTTGTTAAAATCAAAAGGAGAAATGTAAAATCATGTAAAAAAATTTTATTACTTTAGTTGGAACACAATTCAATTCTAAAGTTAAAGCTATTCGTTCCGATAATGGACCAGAATTTATTTTACATGATTTTTATGTTTCAAAGGGCATTATTCATCAACGTAATTGTGTTGAAACTCTTCAACAAAATGGAAGAGTAGAACGTAAGTATCAACATATTTTGAATATAGCTCGTGCTCTTCTGTTTCAATCTAATTTACCATCATCTTTTTGGTCTTATGCTGTTAAACATGCTATTTATTTACTTAACAGAGTTCCATCATCCGCAATTAATTTTAAAATATCATTTAAAATTTTATTTAATCATCCACCAAATTATCATGACCTTAAAGTTTTTGGATGCTTATGTTTTGTTTCTACCCTAATGGTAAACAGATCAAAATTTGATCCAAGAGCCAAAAAGGCTGTGTTTATTAGTTTTCAACATGGTTTTAAAGGATATATTATTTATGTTTTAGAAGATAAAAGAATTGAGATTTCTAGAAATGTGAATTTTTATGAAATGATCTTGTCCTTAGTCACAAAAATTGTCAAATTCCATACACTCAGTCTAACATTGCCAAACACGCTTTCTGAAAAACAAGATTCAGTTAGTCTTCCAGTTGGACCCTCACCCATACCCATTGACCCACTTCCATCAAATTCTTTCTCTTCTCCAATAACCCCTCTTTCTTTCTCACTGTCGTGTCTTGACCAACTTGAACCCATGACCCCCGAATCTATTTCAAGTTATACAACCTCCCCTTGTTCTACAATAGACACTAACCCACCATCACCTCTTCATCCCACGTCACCTTCCTCGTCACCTGAGCAACTCCGTGCTCGTCATTCCAACTGACCTCACTGACCTCCAGCATATCTCTCTGATTACTTGTGTAATTCTTCTCTCACCTCCACAAATGTCTCTCCCTCAAAGTGTTGTTATCCTCTATCTTCAGTTATGTCTTTTTCTTCGCTTTCATCTTCTCATCATACGTTTTTTTTATCTCTACATTCAGATATTGAGACAAAATCTTTTAAAGATGCCAATCAACACTCTAATTGGCGTAGTGCTATAAAAGATGAGTTGGATACTCTAGAGTTGAACAAAACTTGGCGTCTAGTTGATTGCATTGCAGGTGTTAAGCCATTTGGCTGTAAATGGGTCTATCGCATCAAATGCAAGCCTGATGATTCAGTTGATTGATATAAAGCACTTCTTGTGGCTAAAGGATTCACTCAGACTGAAGGTATTGATTTTTTAGAAACCTTCTCCCTTGTTGTCAAGCCTGCCACCATCAGATTAGTTTTGACATTGGCCTCTATGAAGCATTGGCCCATACATCAATTGGATGTCAATAACGCTTTCTTACATGGGGATATTTCTGAGGATATTTATATGACTTTGCCATCCGGGTTTACATCTCCTCGACCGAATCAATGCTGCAAGCTACTGAAGCCACTGTATGGTTTACGACAATCTAGTCATATGTGGTATAACAAATTTTCTCATCTTTTGATATCTCATGGATATCAGCAGACCTTATCTGATTATAGTCTATTTGTTAAATTCACCGGTACTTAAATTTCTATCCTTCTAGTCTATGTTGACGATATTTTTCTCACTGGTAATTCCATTTCTGAACTTGCTACCATTAAGTCTATTTTGCACCAACACTTCCAAATTAAAGACTTGGGTCCATTAAAATATTTTTTGGGTATTGAGGTTTCTCAATCAGCAAAGGAAATTTGCTTAACTCAAAAAAAATATTGTCTTGATCTTTTGGAAAATTCTAGTTTATTAGGTGCTAAACCTGCCTTTGTTCCAATGGATAGTACCACAAGACTATATTAAGACAAAAGTCTCCTGCTATCTGACACTTTTGTATATCGCCGTTTGGTTGGGCGTCTTATCTATCTCACCATTACTCGACTAGACATCATGTATGCCACTCAACAATTAAGTTAATTTATGGCATCTCCTACTAAATCTCATCTTCAAGATGCTAAGCATGTGCTACGATATCTGAAAACTATCCCTGGCAAAGGACTTTTTTTTCAAGAGAAACAGAAATTCAGCTTCTCAGCTTTAGTGACTCTGATTGGACCGGATGTCCTGACGCTCGGCAATTTTTAACAGACCATTGTTTCTTCTTAGGCAATTTTTTAGTCTCATGGAAGACCAAGAAACAAACCATCGCTGCCCGCTCATCCACTGAAGCAGAATATCATGCACTTGCCAATATAACTTGTAAACTTCAATAGATACTAAATGTGTTATAATTTTTACGCATCTCTCCTATCTGTCCATCAGTTTTATATTGTGATAATTAGAGTGCTCTTCCTATTGTTGCTAACCCAGTTTTTCATGAACGAACCAAACATTTAGAGATTGATTGTCACTTGGTTCGACAAAAAAACTCAAACTGGAGTGATGAAACTTCTTCCCATTCCCTCTTCTGGGCAGCTAGCTGACATCTTTACCAAGCCGTTGTCTTCTCAACTCTTTCATCTTAATCTCAATAAGCTTGGAGTTCTTGACATCTTACATCCTCCAGCTTGCAGGGGCGTATTAAACCATTCTTCCACCTTAGCTCATGACAACAATAAAGAAGTCTCACGGCCGACAAATTCAATAATAAAATTGTGAAAGAATAGGAAAGAAAAAGAAAAGATGAAGAAATTTTTATTGATTGTTGATTGATTGAATTGTGAAGGTAAAACTAAATATATAGAGAGCATTGTCTACAAAAGATAAAAGTAAAGATAAGATAAGAAGATAACATAAAGATAAGATAAGATAAGATAATAAAGAGTAAATTTGTTGGGCTTAATTTGTAGACCATGAGACTTCTTTATTATTGTCATGAGTTAAGCTGAAAGAATGGTTTAATACTATCTGTATAAATATTTTTATAATTAAGTTTAATTAAATTGGCACAAGTTCAATAAGAAAAAATATGTATATGCTTCACTTATTTTTCTTTTTCTAATACTTCTTTAACATATAAATTTTTGTTGAAGAATACATAATTTTTTATTGATATATCATAAAAAAAATTTTATATAACACATAATTTTTTTATGTAAATATATTTTGTTAGTTTGGTAATTTAATATTTTAAACATGTAGTCTTTCAAAAATTTATATCTTGTACACTAAAATTTATGTGCCGTGTATATTTTATTGGTTAGGTGTCAATGTTCTGAACATGTAGTCTTTTAAACATTGTTGTGCAGTACACCATTATTTATGTATTGTGCATCAAAATTTCTGTGTTTAGTAGTTTTACAAAACATATATAGAAGAAGAAGACAGCAATGATGATAATGAAGGAGGATAAGAAGAAAATTGAAGGAGGATGAGGAGGAAAAAGAATGAGAAGAAGGAGGAGAAGGAAACGATGACGTTAACGTTGATGTCATTGAAAAACAACGCACGCATATGTGACTTAGTTGAGACTTTGTCAATAAAATGTTTGGCCACGCAGCTTTATTGTATTTTTTTTATCAAATACAGTAATTCTAAGGGGCCATCACATTTTAAATTTGTTTTCCATCAATTAGCCAATATTAGTATTTTTGTACATCAATATAAACAAGTCCAGATGCATATCAAAGAGCGTGTAGTATACACTCATTTACCATTTTTACTACTCACTCATTGACTCTTTCACTTGCTTTTTCATCACACTCCGGCCGCCGTGGCTAACAAACTAAACCACATGGATTCGTCTTCTGAGGACAAAGATGATCGTCACAACCTCATCGACCAAAATGTTAGAAAGCTTCCCACACTTCCCTCTACCTCCACCAGCGCTAGCACCACCAATTTTCATGTCAAAGATTTTAGCTCGAGCACTCGGTGATTCCAGCTCTAGAAGAGGTACATTTTCTTGATCCTCGCTGTTGTTCTCTTTTCTATCACCGAAATTTGCCATGGCCCTATCACCAGCTTTTCCTCCAATTGTCTCACCAGTCAAATGAAGGAATCTGAATTGTGCACCATTAACCTCTTGCGGGAGTAGCAACTAGGGCTCTTAATTACTTGGAATTGAACTTTTCAACACAATGCATCATATTCGATCCGAATCAATTGGAGGGTCTAAAAACGGTGTTGTTCAAACAGATCTCTCTTAACAGAGAGATTCAGCAGATTCTATTGAATCCACATCGAACAGGTAACACAAATGAGCCTGAATTTAATTTTAGAAATTCTAATTTGTTCAAAATCTCATTAAAATGTGTGAAAATTGTCTAATTCATGTGTACAAAATCTCATTAAAGGCGTGCAAATTATGTTGAGTGAGGTGTAAAAAATCTTATTAAAGTGGGTGCGAACTGCCTAGTTTATGTGTATAAAATCTCATTAAAGTGGGTGCAAATTATGTTGAGTGAGGTGTACAAAATCTTATTAAAGTGTGTGCAAACTGTGCTAAATGAAGTGTGCAAAATCTCATTAAATTAGGTGCAAACTATGTTGAGTGAGATGTACAAAATCTCATTAAATTGGATGTAGACTATTTGATTCTCTTCCATTAAATTCAACAGAGACGGAACGAAGTCAAAGGACGTTGAGATTTCGTTGAAGGTCCTAACGATGATGCATGATTTTAAGATAACTGAGAATTTCATGGTGGTACCAGACCAGCAGGTGGTTTTCAAGGTTGGCAAGATGAAGATGGGTGGGTCATCGGTTGTTTATGACAAAGAGAAGGTTTCTCGGTTTGAAATTCTTGACAAGAATTCCACTGATTCAGACAGTATCCGGTGGATTGTGGTGCCAAAGTGCCTCTGCATCCATCTCTGGAATGCATGGCAAGAGAAATAAATTGATGAGGTTGTTGTGATTATTTCATGCATGGCCCCTGCCGACTCCATTTTCAATGAGTGCGACGAGAATTTGAAAAGTGTGTTATGGGAGATAAGGTTGAACTTGAAGACAGAAAAATCAACAAGAAGGACTATAATCTGTGAAGAAAAATACGTGAACTTTGAAGCAGGGATGGAGAACAAGAACAAAGTTGGAAGGTAAATACAGTTTGCATACTTGGCACTTGTTGAGCCATGGCCTAAAGTGTCTAGTTTACCGGAGGTTGATTTGTCCTGCGACGAAGTAAAGAAGCACATCAATGGCGATGAGAAATTCTAGCCGATGCATTTTCTTCCTCGATTGGCACGGTCAGGGAGGGAAGATGGCGGTTACATTCTTGCATTTGTTCATCACGAGAAGGAGTGGATTTGTATACAAAAGTGAAGAAAATCAGCAATTGATGGGAGCGTCAGATCTTCCATTAATCGAGACTTTCATTCTCCTCGTGGAGGAGTGCAAAACAACAGTGGCACCGACGATTTGGAAATTGGGCAAGTCAACTAGAGGAGCCGTGATCTTGAAGAGGTGAGAAGCTTCATAACCTTTTTCAACAAAATTGTGAATGCAAAATCATGCTAACCATCGACAAGGAGGCTAGAAGCTGGGAGATCTACCGAGTGCATTGGAGAGGAGTGCAAGAGAAATCTATTTGTATTATCATATTTCTTTAAATATTTTAACAACATGAATGAGAAAACTATCGTAGATAGTAAAAAAATATTCTATTGACTAAATAACGGCTAAATTTTGATTAAAAGTGATGATCCCTAAAACTTTCTGTATCAAATATTTTTTGAGTAAACCTTCGGCTTCATAGCCTGCTTTTTTAGCTCTTGAAAAGGAATTCGATGTCAAATATTATAGAATAGCGCAGTCCAATGCTTAGATCTCTGCTAATAGAAGATAACGATTCTTTTTTTTGATTGTTCGAACAAGTCATTAATGGTATTTAGAGCCCTATAGAATGAAGAAAGGCATTTGGTTCACATAGTAACCAAAGCTGTAGGTTAGTGGCTTACATACCTATTGGTAAAGCCGGCCTACATGACCGTCTAGTATATATGATAAAAAAATTATATTTCACAGCAAAAGAGAATTTGTTTCTTAATCCCAAAGATGCTATTGATGAGCGGATATTTTATACGCTTTTTGGGGGTAATTTCATGTAGATTTTAGCATGTTTTAATTGGTTTTTAGTTAAATATTATTAGTTTTTAGGCAAAAATCATATTTCTGGACTTTACTATGAGTTTGTGTATTTTTCTGTGATTTCAGGTATTTTCTGGCTGAAATTGAGGGAGCTGAGCAAAAATCTGAGTTAGGCTGAAAAAGGACTGCTGATGCTGTTGGATCCTGACCTTCCTGCACTCAAAATGGATTTTCTGGAGCTACAGAAGTCCAATTGGCGTGCTCTCAACGGCGTTGGAGAGTAGACATCCAGGGCTTTCCAGCAATATATAATAGTCCATACTTTGCGTGAAGATAGACGACGTAACTTGGCGTTGAACGCCAAGTACATGCTGCTGTCTGGAGTTAAACGCCAGAAAAACGTCATGATCCGGAGTTGAACGCCCAAAATACGTCATAACTTGGAGTTCAACTCCAGGAAAAGCCTCTACTCGTGGATAGCTTTAGTCTCAGCCCCAGCACACACCAAGTGGGCCCCAAAAGTGGATTTCTGCACCAATTATCTTAGTTTACTCATATTCTGTAAACCTAGGATACTAGTTTACTATTTAAACAACTTTTAGTGAATTATTCTGTACCTCATGACAGTTTCAAATCTAAATTACATATTTTTTGACGGCATGAGTCTCTAAACTTCATTGTTGGGGGTGAGGATCTCTGCAGCGTCTCGATGAATTAATACAATTCCTTTGTTTTCCATTCAAACACGCTTGTTCTTATCTAAGATGTTCATTCGCGCTTAATTATGGAGAAGGTGATGATCCGTGACACTCATCACCTTTCTCAACCCATGAACGTGTGCCTGACAACCACCTCCGTTCTACATTAGATTGAATGAGTATCTTTTAGATTCCTTAATCAGAATCTTCGTGGTATAAGCCGGATTGATGGCGGCATTCATGAGAATCCGGAAAGTCTAAACCTTGTCTGTGGTATTCTGAGTAGGATTCTGGGATCGAATGACTGTGACAAGCTTCAAACTCCTGAAGGCTGGGCGTTAGTGACAGACGCAAAAGAATCAATGGATTCTACTCCAACCTGATTGAGAACCGACAGATGATTAGCCGTGCTGTGACAGAGCATAGGAACGTTTTCACTGAGAGGATGGAAAGTAGCCATTGACAACGGTGACACCCTACATAGAGCTTGCCATAGAAGGGATTTTGCGTGTGGAAAAGGATTTCAAGGAAAAGTAGAAATTCAAAGGACAAAGCATCTCCATAACTCCAACATATTTCTCATTACTGCACACCAAGTAACGATTTGATTCTCTTTTATTCTTCTAATAATTTTAAACACTTTGACTTCTTACAGTTGAATCCAAATAACCTTACTGGCTTCCTGACTAAGATAAATAAAATAAATATAGCTTGCTTCAAACCAATAATTTCCGTGGGATCGACCCTTACTCACGTAAGGTATTACTTGGACGACCCAGTGCACTTGCTGGTTAGTTGTGCGGATTACAAATTCGTGCACCATGTTTTTGGCGCCGTTGCCGGGGATTATTCGAGTTTGAACAACTAAAGGTTTATTTTATTTCTTAGATTAGGAATAATTTATTTTTATTGTTATAGAGTCATTAAATCTTGATAGGATAGTTTCTTTTCAAAAAAATTTTTCTTTTCAAAATTTATTATTTTTCTTAATTAATTGCTAATTTTCGTGAGTTTAGTGTTTTGTTCTAAGTTTGGTGTCAATTGCATATCTTATATTTTTCTTTAAAATTTTCGACTTGTGTTCCTTGTTCTTCATTAATCTTCAAGTTGTTCTTGTTTATCTTTCTTGTTGATCTTGAGTTTTTCTTACTTTGTGTCTTTTCTTGTTTCACTTGTGTTCTTTTTAAAGCATTAATTGGAATATTCAGAGCAAGTGTTACATTTACTCCCAATTGGCTAGAGTATTGGTTTATATTCTTGATAATTGGGTATACGCTTTGGAACCTTTTTCAAAAATAATTTTTCTTTGATTGAATCTTGTGCCAAACTCTAAGTTTGGTGTTTTCTTGTTAATCTTTTTATAATTTTCGAAAATTTTATTAAAGTTTTCTAAAAATCTTAAGTTTGGTGTTCTTCCTTTTGTTCTTGGTGTTCTTGTGAATCTTCAAGGTGTTCTTGAGTTTTTCTTGTCTTGATCTTAAAATTTTTAAGTTTGGTGTTCCTTGGTGTTTTCCCTCCAAAAATTTTTGAAAATAAGGAGCATTAGATCTAAAAATTTTTAAGTCTTGTGTCTTTTGTGTGTTTTTCTCTTTCATCACAAAATTCAAAATTCAAAAAAATTATATTTTTTTTTAACTAATTTTGAACTTCTTTTTTCGAAAATTTTATATAAAAATTCAAATTTCAATTTCAAAATATTTCCAATTTCTTTTATTTATTTCGTTTTTTTTATTTTTAATTCGAAAAAAAAAATCAACATATAAATTATCCCTTGTATTCCATCATGGAAGCAAGTAGGAATGAACAGTCCAAGAGGACTCTGGGGTCATATGCTAACCCCACTACTGCTTCATATGGGAGTAGTATCTGTATACCCTCCATTGGAGTTAGTAGCTTTGAGTTGAATCCTCAGCTCATTATCATGGTGCAGCAAAATTGTCAGTATTCTGGTCTTCCACATGAAGAACCTACAAAGTTTCTGGCACAATTTTTGCAAATTGCTGACACAGTACATGATAAGGAAGTGGATCAGGATGTCTACAGATTATTACTATTTCCATTTGCTGTAAAAGATCAAGCTAAGAGGTGGTTAAATAACCAGCCTAAGAACAGCATAAAAACATGGAAGCAGCTGTCAGAAAAATTCCTGAATCACTATTTCCCTCCAAAACGGATGACACAGCTAAGGCTAAGCATCCAAGGCTTCAAACAAGGAGATAATGAATCTCTTTATGATGCCTGGGAGAGATACAGAGAGATGCTAAGAAAATGCCCCTCTGAAATATTTTCAAATGGGTGCAATTAGACATCTTCTACTATGGGCTTACAGAAAAAGCTCAGATTTCTCTAGACCACTCAGCTGGTGGATCTATACATATGAGAAAAACAATTGAAGAAGCTCAAGAGCTTATTGATACAGTTGCCAGAAATCAACATCTGTACCTAAGCAGTGAATCTTCCATGAAAGAAGAAGCTAAAACAATAACTGCTGAACTCAGTCCGGTGGATCAGGCTAATGAATTCAATCAGCAATTAGACTTTCTAACTCAGCAGCTAGCCAAATTCAAGGAAATATTACAGGAAACAAGAATGGCTAACAGGAATATGGAAGTACAATTAAAGCAGACAGAAAAGCAACTGTCAAAACAAATAGCAGAAGAATGCCAAGCGGTTCAATTAAGAAGTGGGAAAACATTAAATACCTCACTTCAAAGCAGCAGGAAACCAAGAAATGAACAAGTGGATACTCAAAATCCCTCTGAGGACAGTCAGAGCCCAGAGAGGAATAAAGCTGGCGCTGAACGCCCAGACCATGCTCATTCCTGGCGTTCAACGCCAGAAACAAGCATGAATCCGGCGTTGAACGCCCAAAGGGAGCATGGTTCTGGCGTTCAAACGCCAGTAACAAACAAGGAAGTGGCGTCTAACGCCACTCCAGCTCCCACCACTGGCATTCAAATGCCAGTGGGGAATCAGTCACATACAAGTGCTGATAACAACCCTTCTAAAAAGGGTTCCCAACCCACTTCTGTAGGTAATAAACCTTCAGCAACTAAAGTTGAGGAATACAAAGCCAAAATGCCTTATCCTCAAAAACTCCGCCAAGCGGAACAGGATAAGCAATTTGCCCGCTTTGCAGACTATCTCAGGACTCTTGAAATAAAGATTTCGTTTGCAGAAGCACTTGAGCAAATACCCTCTTATGCTAAGTTCATGAAAGAGATCTTAAGTCATAAGAAGGATTGGAGGGAAACTGAAAAAGTCTACCTCACTGAAGAATGCAGTGCAGTCATTCTGAAAAGCTTACCTGAGAAGCTTAAAGATCCTGGGAGCTTTATGATACCATGCACATTAGAGGGCACTTGCACCAAGCAAGCTTTATGTGATCTTGGGGCAAGTATCAACCTAATACCTGCATCTACTATCAGAAAGCTTGGTTTGACTGAAGAAATCAAACCAACCAGGATATGTCTTCAACTTGCTGATGGCTCCATTAAATACCCATCAGGCGTGATTGAGGACATGATTGTCAAGGTTGGGCCATTTGCCTTTCCTACTGACTTTGTGGTGCTGGAAATGGAGGAGCACAAGAGTGCAACTCTCATTCTAGGAAGACCTTTCCTAGCAACTGGCCGAACCCTCATTGACGTCCAAAAAGGGGAAGTAACCTTGAGAGTCAATGAGGAGGAGTTCAAGTTGAATGTTGTCAAAGCCATGCAACATCCAGACACCCCAAATGACTGCATGAGTGTTGATATTATTGACTCTCTAGTAAGAGAGGTCAATATGGCTGAGAGTCTCGAATCAGAACTAGAGGACATCTTTAAAGACGTCCAGCCTGATCTGGAGGAGTCAGAGAAAATAGTAGAACCTCTGAAAATCCCTCAGGAAGAGGAGAAACCTCCTAAACCCGAGCTCAAACCATTACCACCTTCCCTAAAATATGCATTCTTGGGAGAAGGTGATACCTTTCCTATAATCATAAGCTCTACCTTAGAGCCACAGGAAGAGGAAGCACTAATTCAAGTGCTAAGGACACACAAGACAGCTCTTGGGTGGTCCATCAGTGACCTTAAGGGCATTAGCCCAGCTAGATGCATGCACAAGATCTTACTGGAGGGTGACGCCAAGCCAGTGGTTCAACCACAAAGGCGGCTGAACCCAGCCATGAAGGAAGTAGTGCAGAAAGAGGTCACTAAATTACTAGAGGCTGGGATTATTTATCCCATTTCTGACAGCCCCTGGGTGAGCCCTGTCCAAGTCGTCCCTAAGAAAGGTGGCATGACAGTGGTTCATAATGAGAAAAATGAACTGGTTCCTACAAGAACAGTTACTGGGTGGCGTATGTGTATTGATTACAGAAGGCTCAATACAGCCACCAGAAAGGATCATTTTCCTTTACCATTCATAGACCAGATGCTAGAAAGACTAGCAGGTCATGAATACTACTGCTTCCTGGATGGATATTCAGGTTATAATCAAATTGCAGTAGATCCCCAGGATCAGGAGAAAACGGCATTCACATGCCCATCTGGAGTATTTGCATACAGAAGGATGCCATTTGGCCTGTGCAATGCACCTGCAACCTTTCAGAGGTGCATGCTCTCAATTTTCTCTGATATGGTAGAAAATTTTCTGGAAGTCTTCATGGATGACTTTTCAGTGTTTGGAGACTCATTCAGCTCCTGCCTTAACCATTTAGCACTTGTTCTAAAGAGATGCCAAGAGACCAACCTGGTTTTAAACTGGGAGAAGTGTCACTTTATGGTGACCGAAGGAATTGTCCTTGGGCACAAAATCTCGAACAAGGGGATAGAGGTGGATCAAGCTAAGGTAGAGGTAATTGAAAAACTACCACCACCTGCCAATGTTAAGGCAATCAGAAGCTTTCTGGGGCATGCAGGATTCTACAGGAGGTTTATAAAGGATTTTTCAAAAATTGCCAAACCTCTGAGCAACCTGCTAGCTGCTGACACGCCATTTATCTTTGATAAAGAGTGTCTGCAAGCATTTGAGACTCTGAAAGCTAGATTGGTTACAGCACCAATCATCTCTGCACCAGACTGGACATTACCATTTGAATTAATGTGTGATGCCAGTAACCATGCCATCGGTGCAGTTTTGGGACAAAGGCATGACAAGCTTCTGCACGTCATTTACTATGCCAGCCGTGTTTTAAATGACGCACAGAAGAATTACACAACCACAGAAAAAGAGCTACTTGCAGTGGTTTACGCCATTGACAAATTCAGGTCTTATTTAGTAGGATCAAAAGTGATTGTGTATACAGATCATGCTGCTCTTAAATATCTACTCACAAAGTAGGATTCAAAACCCATACTTATAAGATGGGTGCTGCTTCTGCAAGAGTTTGATATAGAAATAAGAGACAGAAAAGGAACAGAGAATCAGGTAGCAGATCACCTGTCCCGAATAGAACCAGTGGAAGGGGCGTCCCTCCCCCTCACTGAGATCTCTGAAACCTTTCCGGATGAGCAACTCTTTGCCATCCAGGAAGTGCCATGGTTTGCTGACATTGCAAACTACAAGGCAGTGAGATTTATACCCAAAGAGTACAGTAGACAGCAAATAAAGAAGCTGATCACGGATGCAAAGTATTATCTTTGGGATGAGTCGTATCTCTTTAAGAGATATGCAGATGGAGTAATCCGTAGATGTGTGCCTAAGGAAGAAGCACAGAAGATCCTATGGCACTGCCATGGATCACAGTATGGAGGACATTTTGGAAGTGAGCGAACAGTCACAAGAGTCCTCCAAAGTGGCTTCTACTGGCCTACTCTCTATAAAGACTCCCGAGTGTATGTGCTTAATTGTGACAGTTGCCAAAGATCTGGCAATCTACCTCACAGTTACGCCATGCCTCAGCAAGGGATCTTGGAGATTGAGTTGTTTGATGTATGGGGCATTGACTTCATGGGACCCTTCCCACCATCATACTCAAACACTTATATTCTGGTGGCAGTGGATTATGTATCCAAATGGGTGGAGGCTATTGCAACACCCACCAATGACTCTAAAACAGTGTTAAAATTCCTCCAGAAACACATCTTCAGCAGATTTGGTATCCCTAGAGTGTTAATCAGTGATGGGGGCACTCATTTCTGCAATAAACAGCTTTATTCTGCTCTGGTGCGTTATGGAGTTAGCCACAGGGTAGCTACTCCATATCACCCACAAACTAATGGGCAAGCTGAAGTCTCAAATAGAGAACTCAAAAGAATCCTGGAACGGACTGTAATTAACCGTAGAAGGGATTGGGCAAGAAGCTTGGATGATGCCCTGTGGGCATACAAAACAGCATTCAAGACCCCTATAGGGACCTTTCCATACCAGCTTGTGTATGGAAAGGCATGTCACTTGCCAGTGGAACTGGAACACAAGGCCTATTGGGCAACCAGATTCCTAAACCTTGATGCCAAGTTAGCTGGAGAAAAACGATTGCTCCAGTTAAATGAGCTAGAGGAATTTAGACTCAATGCTTTCGAGAATGCAAAGATTTACAAAGAGAAAGCGAAAAGATGGCATGATAAGAAATTGTCATCCAGAGTCTTTGAGCCGGGGCAGAAGGTTCTGCTATTTAATTCTAGGCTCAAATTATTCCCCGGGAAATTAAAATCCCGGTGGAGAGGTCCATATGTCATTACAAGCGTATCACCATATGGATACGTAGAGCTTCAGGATAATGAATCCAACAAAAAGTTCATTGTTAATGGACAGAGAATTAAACATTATCTTGAAAGTAACTTCGAGCAAGAATGCTCGAAAATGAGACTTGATTAGAGCTCAGTGGTAGTCCAGCTAAAGACAATAAAGAAGCGCTTGTTGGGAGGCAACCCAGCCAATCACAAAATTTAATTTTATTCGTTTTGATTAATTAATTGATTTTTACAGGTATATGTCAAAGTATCTTCAAGGTAAAATAGCAATTGATTGGATTCACAGAGTTATAAGGAAAATTGGAAGCTCACTGGCGTGAAAAAGCCAGTAAGAAACATTTTGGGCGTTGAACGCCCAAAAGAAGCACCCACTGGGCGTTCAACGCCAGTAAGGGTAGCCATCTGGGCGTTAAACGCCAGAAAGGAGCATCTTCTGGGCGTTAAACGCCAGAAAGAAGCACCTTCTGGGCGTTTAACGCCAGATTGACAGCATCCTGGGCGTTCAGAAAAACGCCCAGTGACAAAGGACTTCCTGGCGTTCAACGCCAGAAAGATGCATCAGCTGGGCGTTGAACGCCCAGGAGAAGCAACATTTGGGCGTTAAACGCCCAAACCATGCAGCAGTTGGGCGTTTAACGCCAGGATGGTGGGGAGGAGGTAAAATTCGTTTCTCTTTACAAATTTTCTAATTTTTTATGTTTCAATTCATGATTTCTTGCATAAACATATTTCAAATTATCATCCCTCAAATTAAATTAGTTTTCTAAAAATCCTAATTTCTAAAAACCCTTTTTCAAAAAAATATTACATGCATCTTAATCCATAAAAAGAAATTGTTTTTCAATCCAATCCAACTCTTTCTTTTAAAGTTCTTCAACACTTAATTATCTTCTAAAATCTTTTTCAAATTAAAAATTCAAATTTATCTTTAAATATCATTCATATCTTTTTAAATTATATCTTTTTCTTATCATATTTATCTTTTATAAATCATATCTTTTATCTTATATCTTTTTTTAAATCTTTTTCAACTCATCATATCTTTTGAATTTCGAAATTGCCTCTCCCTCTATTCCTCTCTTATCCTTTCTTTTGCTTGAGGACAAGCAAACCTCTAAGTTTGGTGTGATTTGCCATGATCATTGAGCTAAAACTCATCAAGATCATGGCACCTAAGGAAACAGGAAGAGCAAGGATGTAACTTGAAGGAACTGAAGCGTCAGAAATTATATCTTGAAGGACCAAGCACCCCACAGACTAGAGGAACATCCACTTCCCAAAATAAAGGTCGTTGAGTTCTAATCTTTGCCTTAACTCTGTGATAACTGTTCTTATTAGAAATTTACCTTAGAAGTTATATATTAGTAGTAGTAATTAGTATCTCTACTTTGATTTTTATTCCAATTAAGTTATAATTTATTTTTCTCATCATCATCAAACATGAATAAAATAGTAGATTTTTAGAATAAAGAGGCAATATTTTTTTCGAGTTCTTAATAAGAAAAATTCTAATTATTTATATGTAGTGGCAATACTTTTTGTCTTCTGAATGAATGCCTGAACAGTGCATATTTTTTATATTGAATTTTATGAATGTTAAAATTATTGGCTCCTAAAAGAATGATGAACAAGAGAAATGTTATTGATGATCTGAAAAATCACAAAATTGATTCTTGAAGCAAGAAAAAGCAGTGAAAAACAAGCTTGCAAAAAAAAACAAAAACAAAAAAAAACAAAACAAAAGAGGTAGAAAAAGCCAATAGCCCTTTAAACCAAAAGGCAAGGGTGAAAAGGATCCAAGGCTTTGAGCATCAATGGATAGGAGGGCCCAAGGAAATAAATCCAGGCCTAAGCGGCTAAATCAAGTTGTCCCTAACCATGTGCTTGTGGCATGCAGGTCCAAGTGAAAAGCTTGAGACTGAGTGGTTAAAGTCGCGATCCAAAGCAAAAGAGTGTGCTTAAGAACTCTGGACACCTCTAATTGGGGACTTGAGCAAAGCTAAGTCACAATCTGAAAAGGTTCACCCAGTTATGTGTCTGTGGCATTTATGTATCCGGTGGTAATACTGGAAAACAAAGTGCTTAGGGCCACGGCCAAGACTCATTAAGTAGCTGTGTTCAAGAATCAACATACTAAACTAGGAGAATCAATAATACTATCTGAATTCTGAGTTCCTATGGATGCCAATCATTCTGAATTTCAAAGGATAAAGTGAGATGCCAAAACTGTTTAGAAGCAAAAAGCTACTAGCCCCGCTCATCCAATTAGAATCTGAGCTTCACTTAAAAACTCTGAAATATTATTGCTTCCTAATTTCTTGTTATCCTATTTTATTTATCTAGTTGCTTGAGGACAAGCAACAGTTTAAGTTTGGTGTTGTGATGAGCGGATATTTTATACGCTTTTTGGGGGTAATTTCATGTAGATTTTAGCATGTTTTAATTGGTTTTTAGTTAAATATTATTAGTTTTTAGGCAAAAATCATATTTCTGGACTTTACTATGAGTTTTTGTGTTTTTCTGTGATTTCAGGTATTTTCTGGCTGAAATTGAGGGAGCTGAGCAAAAATCTGAGTTAGGCTGAAAAAGGACTGCTGATGCTGTTGGATCCTGACCTCCCTGCACTCAAAATAGATTTTCTGGAGCTACAGGAGTCCAATTGGCGTGCTCTCAACGGCGTTGGAGAGTAGACATCCAGGGCTTTCCAGCAATATATAATAGTCCATACTTTGCGTGAAGTTAGACGACGTAACTTGGCGTTGAACGCCAAGTACATGCTGCTGTCTGGAGTTAAACGCCAGAAAAACGTCATGATCCGGAGTTGAACGCCCAAAATACGTCATAACTTGGAGTTCAACTCCAAGAAAAGCCTCTACTCGTGGATAGCTTTAGTCTCAGCCCCAGCACACACCAAGTGGGCCCCAGAAGTGGATTTCTGCACCAATTATCTTAGTTTACTCATATTCTGTAAACCTAGGATACTAGTTTACTATTTAAACAACTTTTAGTGAATTATTCTGTACCTCATGACAGTTTCAAATCTAAATTACATACTTTTTGACGGCATGAGTCTCTAAACTCCATTGTTGGGGGTGAGGAGCTCTGCAGCGTCTCGATGAATTAATACAATTCCTTTGTTTTCCATTCAAACACGCTTGTTCTTATCTAAGATGTTCATTCGCGCTTAATTATGGAGAAGGTGATGATCCGTGACACTCATCACCTTCCTCAACCCATGAACGTGTGCCTGATAACCACCTCCGTTCTATATTAGATTGAATGAGTATCTCTTAGATTCCTTAATCAGAATCTTCGTGGTATAAGCCGGATTGATGGCGGCATTCATGAGAATCCAGAAAGTCTAAACCTTGTCTGTGGTATTCCGAGTAGGATTCTGGGATCGAATGACTGTGACGAGCTTCAAACTTCTGAAGGCTGGGCGATAGTGACAGACGCAAAAGAATCAATGGATTCTACTCCAACCTGATTGAGAACCGACAGATGATTAGCCGTGCTGTGACAGAGCATAGGAACGTTTTCACTGAGAGGATGGGAAATAGCCATTGACAACGGTGACACCCTACATAGAGCTTGCCATAGAAGGGATTTTGCGTGTGGAAAAGGATTTCAAGGAAAAGTAGAAATTTAAAGGACAAAGCATCTCCATAACTCCAACATATTTCTCATTACTGCACACCAAGTAACGATTTGATTCTCTTTTATTCTTCTAATAATTTTAAACACTTTGACTTCTTACAGTTGAATCCAAATAACCTTACTGGCTTCCTGACTAAGATAAATAAAATAAATATAGCTTGCTTCAAACCAATAATCTCCGTGGGATTGACCCTTACTCACGTAAGGTATTACTTGGACGACCCAGTGCACTTGCTGGTTAGTTGTGCGGATTACAAATTCGTGCACCAGCTATACTGTGTCTTGAGTATTTTGGTAATGATTCACAAATTACTGATTAGCAAGAATATTATATTTGTCCTATTTTGCAATGACATTGATGGAGTAATTTGAATTGAAGCGCAATAGGGACTCGTCATCAATCACTTACTCGCATCCTCCTATCTTTGCTTATGTTTGATATATGAAAAATAATCAGAGTTTTAATTATTTTGTTAATTATTTTGTTAAGTTTTAGATAAGTAAACTTTTGAATTTTTATTGTTTATATTTTTAAAAAATAACACGTATTTACATTTTTACTCATTTAAGTATTAGAAATGTAAATTAGACTCTCAATCAATACTTTTAATGTAAAATTCAGAAAAATAATAAATAAATAAATAATAAATTAATTATGAGTAAAAGAAATTGAGAAATTAATATTTATAATTTGGAAAAGAGAAAATAATTAGAATACAAATTAAAACATTAATCTTAAAAGTTTTGGCTCAAAATTGGATTAACGGGTTAAAACAAATGAACCGCGCCTAAGCCCACACTATTTAAGATTATATTTAACCCTATTCAGCCACACTTTTCCCATTTCATAGAGAGAGAAAGAGAGAGAGATAAAGAGAGAGAGAGAGAGAGAGAGAGAGAGAGAGAGAGAGGTGGATAGGAAGAGAGATGAAAGAACCAAGGGTTTTACTATTCATCATTACCTTCTTGTGCCCATAACTTTTGATTCGGAGTTCCAATTGACGAGCCGTTTATGGTCACGCATTCATCTCAAAAATCTCTTCGATTCTAACTAAACAAAGTGATAAAAAACTCTAAGATTTTTGCCCAATTTTCTTTTCTCTTGTAATTCGCATTTTTGGTTCAATAGGTGTTGAGTTATTGTGATTTTAGTTGTTTAGGAGTGCTCTAGTATAAATTTCAAGTGGATTCCACCCAAATCCCCAGTGGGTTAAGGTAAGAAAGCTTTATCCCCTTTTGATTTTTCAATTCTATGAATCCTAGGTTGATATATGTGTGTAATTGATAAAATTAGAGTTGTTGAGTGAATTGGTACACTTTGGGAGCTTGGATTGATCTTGGAGCTGTTGATTGAGGCTAAGTTGGTGTTGGACGAGCTTGGTTTGGCCGAAAAGGGAAGAAAATCAAAAGTTTGGAAACCGCCATCACTAAAGTACGGGTTTGAGTTTCAGGTAGGCATTATGTAAAGTTATGTGAATGTCTAGGTTAATTGTGCTAGGATATGATTGAATGAAATTGTGTGTGCTTGTGATTAGTAGGTTGAATATTGATGGTTTGTTGTTGTTGTGCATTATGAGTTACATTATTGTAGATTTTGGATATGAGATATGATGAGTTTGTTGTATGTTAATTGTATTGCTTATTTTGTCAATGTATATGAATATTGGGTCGGAGGCTATGACCAAGTAAGTTCAGGTAAGTTTGATGGAGTGTTATAAGTGAATTTGATGTGATTTGTGATCGTGATGGTAATGTTGAGTTGATAATTAAAATGTGAACGTGTTTGATTTGGACGATTAGTTTGTGGATATTGAATGTTGATAAAAATTGTTGAAAATTGATGATTGAGAGTAGAGGAGGCTTATAAGTGATTTTGGAATGGTATGGATTAGGATCGAATAATAAGAATAATAGTAAGAATGAACTCTTAGGTTTAATTGGCTTGAATAATAGATTTTTGAATAGAATTTAATGTGAGTTGCTGGAAAATGATTAATTAATGAAAATTGGGTGTCATAGGCCTTGAATGAGTATAATAGCGAGCTGGGAAGTGTGCACGAATTATGTGTACGCACGAGGTATGCATACGTACAAGTCCTGTTTTTCATTAAAATTTTGTTTTTACTATTTAGCATTCCCGGCAAGCTTGTAAGCTCTCGTAACTCTTATTTTATGTATGTTAACACTATTTTAAGCCCTGAACTAAGTATGAGGTTATATCATGAGTTGAATTAATTGGTTCCTGGTTAGATGCCTGGTTAGTCAGATGATGTTATAGCGGGAATGATAGTTTTGTCCTACCCGTGGTGAGGACGGTAGTCTTATCCCGCTCACGTGTTAATAAGAGATATGATGAGAATGATTATGATATCAATAGATGATGATGATGATGACTGATTATGATTAAGGTATGATGGGGTGATTATGATATTAAGAGGTGATGATAATTGATGAAAGATAGAGATTAATGAACCTAAGCTTGGTAAATTGTTAACAAATTGGGGAGGTTGAGGATTCCCTCCAGGTTATACGTTTTATATGTGAATGGGGATTATGACGAGATTATGATTAAAAAGTGAGTAAGCAAGTTGAGGTTGAGGATTCCCTCTTTCGTGTTGTGATTATAATTGAGATGGCAGTATGTTTGACGATGTGATGACGGTGGCATTCTCCCGCTCATGGAAAGATGAGTTGAGATTGAGGATTCTCTCTCTTGCTGTGATAGACAAGCTGAGGTTGAGGATTCCCTCTCTTGTCACGGTGGACAAGCTTGAGGTTGAGGATTCCCTCTCTTGTCGCATCAAAAAGTTGGATAGAAGGTTGAGGATTTTCTTCGGTCCAATTCTATATCATTAATTTGATTTTCATTATGATTAAGATTATGTTTGATTGAAATGAGATTTGGATTTATGTGGTAAGGACTGTGGCTTTGTCCTGCTCACGAATAAGCAAGTTGAGATTGATGATTCTCTCTCTTGCTGTGATAGACGAGCTGAGGTTGAGGATTCTCTCTCTTATTGTGGAGGACAAGCGGGGTTGAGGATTCCCTCTCTTGCTACATCGGGGGGATTGAATGGAGAAGGTTAAGGATTTTCTTTGATTTAATTTCTGGCTGAGGTATGAATGAGTTAGGTTTAAGATTCCCTATCGTTACATCACAGTCTTTCTTTGATTGGGAGGTTGAGGATTCTCTCCTGGAAGGTTGAGGATTCCCTTCGTATAGAGAGATGATATCCGGGTTAGCTACCAGACATATCAGGTTTGGTTATATAACCAACAGATGAGCTCATTGGCTATAGGACAGACATGCATCATCTGCATTTGATTTCTTTGTTTGGGTTCGCTACTTGTCATGGCTTATTTATTTGTGTATATTAAGTTACTATGTGCTAATTACTTTACTTGAATATACTTGTATATTACTTGTTTGTCTTGCTTGTATTTGAACAATTGAGAGATCCCTTATGCTGGTGTCGGTTGATGTTGAGGGCAGTTCTATTTGGAGATTGTTACCACTACTGAATGGAATGATTGGACATTGAATTTACTGAGTTTGAACCATTGTGACAATGAGAGAAGTGATGACTTGTGTTGAGGAGAGTTAAGGACTCGAAATTACTAAATATTGAGAATAAAACAAATACTATTGAGATGAGATTAGTTTAATAATAACTTATTTAAAATAAATGAGATTAAGTATATATGTATAGCGGAGATTAGTCCGTTTATCCCGTTTGGGTTAGAGAGGATCCTAGGCTTGGATCTTGTTTGCTGGAGTTTTAGGATTGCCTAGTGGGTTTATGTAGTCTTTGCATCATCTCTATTTAGAACTTTTACCCTACTGAGAATCCTGTAAAGGATGGTGTTCTTACCCGTTTCAGAAATTTCTACTTTACAGATACAGGACGTGACACACCTCACTGAGTGTGTAGAATCTGCTCTTAGGATGCGAAGATTTTGTTTGGGATTTATATTCTGTACTTAGATTTATATATATATTCTCCACTTTTGTATATTAACTTATATGTCCCTCTTATAGATTAATTTTGGAAAAACAGGATTTATGTTTACTGTTGTTATACATTTGGATTTCTAGCCGACTTTTTCTTTGCAGGTCGAGACTAGTACTACTCATGTATTTTATTTTGAATCCTATATATATTTCCTTATCTCTTTTGTTTTTTCGGTTATGCGCCTTTACTCTCAACTCTTCACGAGTGATACGGGCTTGTTTTGATTATGCTTTTTATAGGCTCCTAGTTAAAATATATTTTTTCAAATACTATGTATATAGAAAACTTTTAGAGGTCGTAATACCTCACCACCTTTAATTTATGACTTAAGCGTAAAGCTATATGTGGTGGGTTGTTACATTAGAGTTACAATTCACAAGGATTGATATAAATAGATTCACAATTCCACTAGATAACCAATTAGGATACCAGCCCACTCCTGTCAACTATAATGTGGATCACAACAAATGACCCAATAACACAAAAAAATATCCCACAACATTACTCAAATCTAACCCTAATTTACCTTCCTCTGCCACTTCTACAATCCCACTCACGCCATCACCCCGTTGTCTTCCTCTCCCGCTGGAGAAGATGACCACAACAAGGAGCCATATTACTGTAGACCCTCTTCCTCTTCCTTTCCACTCCCATAGCAATGTCGTATACCGTCATCTCCACTTGGCTCAGCCACTGTGCCACCCCACCACTGCGTCATTATGCCGCACATCTTGAGATAGCCGGTAAGTACTACCTCAGGTAAAGCAACTGCATCTCTCCGCCTCGACAGATCTTCAAAACTTGCCGCAGCAGCACCGTTGCAAATCGCTCTCCAAATCGTCACCACCGCGATAATAAACTAACCACCAATCGTCGATCAGAAGTCCTACACTATTTTTGATAAGAAAATATGGATGAAGAGTGAAAGGATACGAAAAGACATAGCAGAAATATAAAAGGATAGATAAAGGTTTTCTTACTAGACCTCTAAGAAACTTGTTCTTAGCAAGCTAGGTCACCGAAAGAATTTTTTCTACTAGATATTTAAAAAATCTGTCCTTGACAACCTAGATCAGAGGGATAAAAATTGAAAGAATTAACGCTAAATAATTTCCTTAGGTTGGATCCTTCAAATGTCTTTATGCAAAAAGTAAAGCAAATCATTCACCTCACTTGATCACACATAAAAAAACATGTATCTTAGCACCTAAAAAATTTATTCATATAAAATTGTGTAAATTGTCTCACAAAAAGTGTTTAAATAGACCCTAACAGATTAATGTAAAAGATAAAATAAGATAACTTAATTTAAATCCCTAAAGATAAAATAACTAATTTAAATAAGATTTAATATTGTTGGATTAGATTAAATTAAGATCAGATTTGATTTAAATTTAAAATCCTAAAGATATGATAACCAATTTAAATCATATGTGATCTTATTGGATTAGATCAGATTTGATTTAAATTTAAAACACCTAAAACTACTAAACAAAACAAAACCAAATCAAATCTTTTAATAAACCTAACAACAATTCAAATTTAATTCTAACTAACTAAATTCAAATTTGTGTCTTCCTAATGAACTTGAAGGGCATTCTTGGGCTTCTTGTTGTCCTCGCTTAACCCAATGGACCTTATGTGTTGCCGTAATTTTAGCACTACTACTTTTAAGATGAACTCTTGGTCTCCTTGATATCCAAGACCAGCATTGTACAATTCTTTTAGTATTCAGATCATTGAACATGACAAGATTAGCATTTTATCTCTTATATCTAAAATGACAAAAATGTCCTTCTGAACACGTATTAGTTTCTTTTGGATAGCTCTATGGTTGCCTAAGATAGAATCAGATGTTTCTTTGTGGCTCATTTGGATGTTTCTTTTGAACTTTAGTCCATGTTTCTTTTGTGCTAATTCGGATGTTTCTTTTTTGCAATGGCAGATTTTTTTTAGGTATTTAGATGTTTATTTTTTGCATTGGCGAATTTTTTTTAAGGTATTTAGATTTTTTTTATATTGGCGGATGTTTCTTTTGTGATTGCGAAAGAGAACGGCAATGTGGCGGCACAGGGAGACGTTGCCTGAGTAGCGGCGCGTCGCAGTGATGAGAATTTGACGCTGGACCTTGCAGAAACGGTGACGCGACGAGAGGGAGCTTGATCAATGCGGAATTCTGTGTGAACGAAAATGTTGATGCAATAGGAAAAAGTGTAGACGCGATTATAAACTATGTTTATGGGACGGTTACTTTATTTAATCCTTAATATTCAAAATCTTTGTAATGCTAATTATTCAAATTTTATTTATTTTAAATTTAAAATTAATAATTATTAAATGGAGTTATTTAAGTTAGCTTTTAGGTGTTGACTTCTATACTTTTTTATAGATTTAAGAGTAAGTGTAAAAAGATCGATGATCTTCTTTGCTATTTCATATTATAACTCTCTAAAATCAAATTAAGTTTCACATTAGAAATTAAGTTTTTTTAAAATGAATAAGTGATATTACATATATATGAGGGAAACAAAAATGAAAGCTGAATAAAATCATATTAAGATTATTTTTTTCAAAATTATGAACCATAAAAATTATTGATCCAACAATAATGTGTACCAAATTTACTTATTTTGTAATAATTAATTTACTTTACTTGATGTAATAAAAATAATTCACTCAACTTTTTTTATTCACAATATAGTTTAGTTTGAGAAAAATTGAATAAAAAAAAATAACTCTACCTTCAATAAAAAAATTCTAATACAATAAAAAGAGAATCATCCAATTTAACTTGTTTACAATATAATTTCATCATAAAATCAAAAAATATTATTTATTTTTGTAATTTTTTATAATTACAATATTTTAAAAAATACTTATACCCTTCATATTAAGTTAAAAAAATACTTAAATTCATTAATATAAAATTTAATTTATTAACTAAATAAATTAAATCAAAATATATAAAATTAAATTGAATATTCTAATACTTAAAAATATAAATAATGTGGATCACAACAAATGACCCAATAACACAAAAAAATATCCCACAACATTACTCAAATCTAACCCTAATTTACCTTCCTCTGCCACTTCTACAATCCCACTCACGCCATCACCCCGTTGTCTTCCTCTCCCGCTGGAGAAGATGACCACAACAAGGAGCCATATTACTGTAGACCATCTTCCTCTTCCTTTCCACTCCCATAGCAATGTCGTATACCGTCATCTCCACTTGGCTCAGCCACTGTGCCACCCCACCACTGCGTCATTATGCCGCACATCTTGAGACAGCCGGTAAGTACTACCTCAGGTAAAGCAACTGCATCTCTCCGCCTCGACAGATCTTCAAAACTTGCCGCAGCAGCACCGTTGCAAACCGCTCTCCAAATCGTCACCACCGCGATAATAAACTAACCACCAATCGTCGATCAGAAGTCCTACACTATTTTTGATAAGAAAATATGGATGAAGAGCGAAAGGATACGAAAAGACATAGCAGAAATATAAAAGGATAGATAAAGGTTTTCTTACTAGACCTCTAAGAAACTTATTCTTAGCAAGCTAGGTCACCGAAAGAATTTTTTCTACTAGATATTTAAAAAATCTGTCCTTGACAACCTAGATCAGAGGGATAAAAATTGAAATAATTAACGCTAAATAATTTCCTTAGGTTGGATCCTTCAAATGTCTTTATGCAAAAAGTAAAGCAAATCATTCACCTCACTTGATCACACATAAAAAAACATGTATCTTAGCACCTAAAAAATTTATTCATACAAAATTGTGTAAATTGTCTCACAAAAAGTGTTTAAATAGACCCTAACAGATTAATGTAAAAGATAAAATAAGATAACTTAATTTAAATCCCTAAAGATAAAATAACTAATTTAAATAAGATTTAATATTGTTGGATTAGATTAAATTAAGATCAGATTTGATTTAAATTTAAAATCCTAAAGATATGATAACCAATTTAAATCATATGTGATCTTATTGGATTAGATCAGATTTGATTTAAATTTAAAACACCTAAAATTACTAAACAAAACAAAACCAAATCAAATCTTTTAATAAACCTAACAACAATTCAAATTTAATTCTAACTAACTAAATTCAAATTTGTGTCTTCCTAATGAACTTGAAGGGCATTCTTGGGCTTCTTGTTGTCCTCGCTTAACCCAATGGACCTTATGTGTTGCCGTAATTTTAGCATTACTACTTTTAAGATGAACTCTTGGTCTCCTTGATATCCAAGACCAGCATTGTACAATTCTTTTAGTATTCAGATCATTGAACATGACAAGAATAGCATTTTATCTCTTATATCTAAAATGACGAAAATGTTCTCCTGAACACGTATTAGTTTCTTTTGGATAGCTCTATGGTTGCCTAAGATAGAATCAGATGTTTCTTTGTGGCTCATTTGGATGTTTCTTTTGAACTTTAGTCCATGTTTCTTTTGTGCTAATTCGGATGTTTCTTTTCTGCAATGGCAGATTTTTTTTAGGTATTTAGATGTTTATTTTTTGCATTGGCGGATTTTTTTTAAGGTATTTAGATTTTTTTTATATTGGCGGATGTTTCTTTTGTGATTGCGAAAGAGAACGGCAATGTGGCGGCACAGGGAGACGTTGCCTGAGTAGCGGCGCGTCGCAGTGATGAGAATTTGACGCTGGACCTTGCAGAAACGGTGACGCGACGAGAGGGAGCTTGATCAATGCGGAATTCTGTGTGAACGAAAATGTTGACGCAATAGGAAAAAGTGTAGACGCGATTATAAACTATGTTTATGGGACGGTTACTTTATTTAATCCTTAATATTCAAAATCTTTGTAATGCTAATTATTCAAATTTTATTTATTTTAAATTTAAAATTAATAATTATTAAATGGAGTTATTTAAGTTAGCTTTTAGGTGTTGACTTCTATACTTTTTTATAGATTTAAGAGTAAGTGTAAAAAGATCGATGATCTTCTTTGCTATTTCATATTATAACTCTCTAAAATCAAATTAAGTTTCACATTAGAAATTAAGTTTTTTTAAAATGAATAAGTGATATTACATATATATGAGGGAAACAAAATGAAAGCTGAATAAAATCATATTAAGATTATTTTTTTCAAAATTATGAACCATAAAAATTATTGATCCAACAATAATGTGTACCAAATTTACTTATTTTGTAATAATTAATTTACTTTACTTGATGTAATAAAATAATTCACTCAACTTTTTTTATTCACAATATAGTTTAGTTTGAGAAAATTGAATAAAAAAAATAACTCTACCTTCAATAAAAAATTCTAATACAATAAAAAGAGAATCATTCAATTTAACTTGTTTACAATATAATTTCATCATAAAATCAAAAAATATTATTTATTTTTGTAATTTTTTATAATTACAATATTTTAAAAAATACTTATACCCCTCATATTAAGTTAAAAAATACTTAAATTCATTAATATAAAATTTAATTTATTAACTAAATAAATTAAATCAAAATATATAAAATTAAATTGAATATTCTAATACTTAAAAATATAAATTAATGACTATTAAATTATACTTGAAGCAGTAAAAACTAGCTATATTATATAGCTTATCTTACAAATTATTGAAGTATTTATTATCCTTTAAAACATATATCAATTCAGATATAACAATTTTGCCCTTCTTTAATATGAAAAAGAAAAGTTTTTGCTTTAAACAAACTAGTTCGTGTTATATGGCCACGTCTCGTGACTAGAGCTGATGACTTTGTATGGTTGTAGGTTGACTCACCAATATGAAAGTGACACATGATCAAGTGAATACTTTAGTTAACAGTAAAGTATTCTTTAATGATCCCAAGACTTTTTACCATTTGGGTAAAATAGATTTTTCAAAAAAAAGCTAAGGATATAAATAATTTTTCATATCATTAATTTATTGAATAAAATAATATTTCATCTTAATTTTTAAACAGAACGTTTGAAGGTTGGAGATTGGAATCCAAGAAAATCATGGTTGGAGATTGGACAAACAGAATGATTTGAGATTTTTCAGGTTGGATTTGGTTAATTAATTAAAATTATACTTAAGTATATACATTAACAAAATTATTATATCATCAAAACACGTAGCTATTTCAGTTATTGTTTTCATTAATGATATGCTTTGAGAAATTTAAGGGTACGCTTTTTAAATTTTAATTTTTTTCAGAGACCATTTTATTAATAATATCTATTAGATACTATTTTATCAGCACTATAATTTTTCAAATATCGATTTTGTATTTACTGAAAAAAAAATTACTCTCATAATGGTTACATTTAAAACTCAACCCTGGTCATAATCATATTAAACTTTTTTTAGATGTCCAAATATGATAGGATGTTCACCTTAGCCAACCTAGCCATCATACAAGACAGCTCGCAGATACACAACATTGGTTAACCGGTTAAACAAAATCAAATTTTGTGATATCCTTATTTTAAATTGGTTAATTTTTTTTATGCAAAATTAGTTTTTTTTTTTTTTAAAAAAAATTGTTCTTCTCATGTAAAAACCGATTTTTTTTGGATAAAAACTAATATTTTGGACAATAACAACATTTTTATAATAGGTTAAAAATTAATTTTTAATTTTTTTAACCGATTAATAACTAATTTTATCATATAAAATCAATTTGATTAACTAATCTAAATCAATTTTTTGGTTAACCAAAAACAATTTTGTTTTTCTAGTTAACCTTAACTAGGTACAACCCAACCTATATAGATGGTGTATATAGAGAGAGATGACCATTAAACTGACTCACGTTGAGAATTTTTAATGGTTATAATAATTTTCGCATATTTGACAATAGAATATTCTCAAGATAAACATGGTAATAGAGTTTTTTTTTTTTTTACCTACGATTATTATAATAATTAACAATGTATTTTTATTATACTTTGATTCTAAACACCTAATATCCTAAGATGCTAGTTGAATAGATATTGGGAGTAATTTAAATACTTGTAGAATTAATGATTAGTCAACAAGAAATCTGTCAACTCTTGGTAAAGAATTTGAGCGCTATAATTATAATGGCTGAGATAAATAAAATCTTGGCCAAGAAAATTGAATGAATGAAGAAATAAGTTTTTTAGGTTATTCACAGTTTATTATAATAATAGTAACAAGTTAGAGTTTTGACATTTAACCTATACTCTAAGAGTTAACCAAGACTTGAAAAAATGGAAAGAAGTATATTTTATTCTTCTCGAGTTCTTGGTAAAAATATATTACTTCATACTATCGAGTCGTTAAAGAGTGTTGCTAGACGCTAACCATGATTAATAAATTTAGTATGACAAATTTACTACTCGCTTAGTATTGAACCTATGAGGTCACACACTAACGAATGTTTTGATATTTGTTATAGAATTATTTAATTATTATTTTGATTTAATCAATGAATAATTATATTAATTCAAATAAAATATTATTATATTCTTTATTAGCAACAAGAATATAATAATAACATGATAATTGAGAATATTAAATGAGAATCAAGAATAATTAGTTATTTTATTTCTAAATTTGAATTTTAAGTTTGGATGAGATTTTAATCGATTCTGTTTTAAATTGAATTATGATATGATATAATTCATATGATTTTAATTTGAAATATGATAACATAAAATTTAGTTTTGAGATAAGATAAGATTTAAATTTAAAATCAATAACAAATCTCATACTATATATATTTATAACAAAAATAGAAAAAGTATGCACAAATCTGTATGAGCATAATTTTTAGAGAAAAATTTTTATAGTGTGCAAAAAATTAAAAAGAGATTTTCTCAATTTAGATCAGATATCTATTAATCAAAGAATTGACAGCAAAAATTAATCTCAATATATATTCACATAATGTTCTCGTACCATTAAAAAAATATTTTACTAATGTACATACTCAGATATTTAGATTTTATTGGAATAAAAATTTAAGTATAAAATAAATTTTTAAATTTTTTTCCGCCAAACACATAGTAATCCATCGTTACTATGCTATGTATGCAATGTTTTCATGGGTTCCAGGTCGCTCTCCATAACTTTGAATAAATGACTATTTGTATCCATGAGAGATAAAAACGCTGACATTTGTACCCGTAAAAACTCGAAACTAATCTTGTACCCATAATAGATGCTGTCCGTCTGACAAAAGTGCCTGGCTTGGATCTGAACTTGGTTCGTGGATTTCTGAACCTACGTGGCACTCCCACCCCCACAAGCCATATCTGAGCCAACCATTCACCATCATCATCTTCATCTTCTTCACCATCATCCCTATCTATCACTGTCTCTTTCCAGCCACCATAACCTCCATCACCATCACCTCAGCACCGCCACAGCCACCTCCCTTCACCACAACCTCCGGCGACAACCCACACCGTCGCGCCCCTTTCTCTTCTTCTTTCCCTTTTCTCACCTCCGTGGAGCCCAGAAACCACAGCGCCAGCTCCTCCTCTCCACCAAAGTCCAGAGCGGCAGCGGCCACCTTCTCCATTCCTGGGTCTCCTCTCGTCTGCCACCAAACAGTCGCGACACCCAACCTTCTCCGCAGCGTCCTTACGGCGTTCCAACCCGTCACCACTCCCCTGTCCGAACCCTAGCTCCGCCAACCATCACCGTCGGCCTCTACGAGCCACCGCAACCCTCTTTTCTTTTCTCCCCTTTGCGTGTTCTCTGTCTTCCTCAGCCACACCAACGAATCGGCCACCTTCTCTGTTAGGATTTGGTTGAATTAGTCCCACATTGCTTATGATAGCAAATGGAGTGGGTGGCCTAGGCTATAAATATGAGGCTAAGTTCTCCATTTGTTTTTGCACCAGTCAGAAACACTTTAAGCTTGTATCTGATTTTTCTTTTCCTCTGTACTCTTTGATTAGAGAGTGTTGTGAGGTGTAGTTAGATATTTGCTTTGAGAGAGTGTGGGTGTACTGGGTTGCCGGTGAGAGAAAGAAGTCTATGTGTTGTAACAATTTTCACATAGTGATATTCTCTGGTTGTCATTTGACAACGGCCGTGGTTTTTTCTCCGGTAATTGGAGTTTCCACGTTAAATTCTTGTGTTGTGATTGTGTTTATTTTATTTCTCTGTCAAAGGTATTTTCTCAAGGGGGAATGGTGTATTATTCCCAACAAGTGGTATCAGAGCTTCGGTTCGGTGGGATTTATTCTTAGTATGCTCTGTGGTTGCAGCCTAGTCTGACCTTCCACATCAGAAAAAAATTTTGTCCTGTAGCTTGAGGTTGATCTTTGGTTGCTGTTGTTGTTGCTGGAAGGCAGTGTGATACTGTGAGAGTGCAGTTTGAAAATGTTCTGGCTAAGAAAAGACCTGGTATTTAAGTGTGTCCATTGTGACCCACCTCTCTTTCCTGGGGACCCTTCCTAGTACACGGTCTATAGTTGAGTTATACTATTTCAGTATATGGTTGCAACAATGTCAGGATATTCAAGTGCTGTGAAGCTTGAAATAGAGAAATTTGATGGAAGAATCAATTTTGGCTTGTGGCAAATACAAGTCAAGGATGTGTTGATACAATCAGGTTTGCACAAGGCGTTGAAGGAGAAGATCTCTGGTTGCTCTCTCTATGAGAGAAGATGATGTTCTCTAGAAGACAAGAAGTATCCTCATGGTATTGCCGCACTGCCATGGATAAGGATAAGTTGTGGCAATCGGGTCCACAATTGCACACGGGCATTGGTTGGCGTTGAGATGCAAGGTGTGTGGCGGAGTTAGGTCGATGGCTGAAGAACTTCCAGGAAAAGCCAATTTGGAAGTTGCACCATGAATTTTCAGCAAGGTTTCGATCTGTACTAAGGTAAAATGCTTGGAGTGGTCTAATTCCAAGTGAGTATACTTTCATGGTGGAGTATGATAGTTCTCTGAACTATAATTGTCGGTATAGACAATGGCAGCAAAGAATTGTCGGTGTTGACAATGGAAGCTAAAGATGTGTGACTATTTCAATCAAGGTGGAGATTGTTAGGATTTGGTTGAATTAGTCCCACATTGCTTAGGATAGCAAATGGAGTGGGTGGCCTAGGCTATAAATATGAGGCTAAGTTCTCCATTTGTTTTTGCACCAGTCAGAAACACTTTAAGCTTGTATCTGATTTTTCTTTTCCTCTGTACTCTTTGATTAGAGAGTGTTGTGAGGTGTAGTTAGATATTTGCTTTGAGAGAGTGTGGGTGTACTGGGTTGCCGGTGAGAGAAAGAAGTCTATGTGTTGTAACAATTTTCACATAGTGATATTCTCTGGTTGTCATTTGACAACGGCCGTGGTTTTTTCTCCGGTAATTGGAGTTTCCACGTTAAATTCTTGTGTTGTGATTGTGTCTATTTTATTTCTCTGTCAAAGGTATTTTCTCAAGGGGGAATGGTGTATTATTCCCAACATTCTCCTCCCTTTCTCTCACTGGCCGAACCGTCGCGCCGTCGACGAGCCACAGCAACACCGATGATGAGCCCCTTTCTCCCTTTCTTCTTTCTTCTCTGTCATCCCGTCTCACCATCGCGAACCAGCCTAGCACCGTCGCGATTCCAACCCCGTTTTCCGTTCTCCCATGGAACGACCAGAATAGGGTGCAGCCCCTGTGTCTTCCATCCCCTCCGTTTTTTTCTGTTTTATGGCTGCATTCACTCTCCGCTGCTGCAATTGAAGCAGTGCGACTACTAGGCTACCGCTTCTGTTTGTTTTGATTTAGGTTTGTTTTGATTCATGCTGTTGTTTGAAAATTTTGCTGTTTTGATTCATGCTGTTTGAAAATTTTGGCTTGTTTGATGCTGCTGGGAGCTTTGGGGGGTGGGAGTGCCACGTAGGTTCGGAAACCCACAAACCAAGCTCAGATCTAAGCCAAGGTACTTTTATCAGACGGACAGCATCTATCATAAGTACAAAATTAGTTTCGAGCTTTCATGGGTACAAATGTCAGCGTTTTCATCTCTTATGGGTACAAATGGTCATTTATTCCCATAACTTTAAGTGCTAGAGATGCCAAAGTTAGGTAGCATAAATCAATTATGATAGTTTCTTAAAAAATGATAAATAGATTTTCAATTTTTTAATTTAAAAATAAATAAAATTTTTATTAATTAAAAATATAAAATTATTTATCAATTTTTAAAATACACACATTTAAATCGTTTTTTAAAAATATTTGAAGATAAATAATTCTTTTACAAAAATATTTTTATATTTTTAATTAATTAAAAATTTATTTATTTTTAAATTAAAAAATTACGAATTTATTTGTTCGTTTTGTCTAGTTACTATCATTCTTTTAATTTATCAAATAAAAATTGATTATATATTAATTAAAAATCAATTCTGTCATGAGCAGAAGCGGATGGAAATCGGGAAGAATTGAAAACAGTGTTAATAGGAATGTCACTGCCAATTCACCATCTACGATGAAAGCAATTGACCTTTTTGGAGTGATTAGTCACATTAATTGACATAAACAATCAAACTGAAAATTATAAAAACAATTAATACAGTTAAATGTTTAAAACGCTTTTAGAATACTCATTTCATGTTGGTTTGTAGTTTACATTAATTGGATTATTTTAATAGGCATTTAAGACTTATCTTTTCATAGATTAACTATTTAAATACACTAAGTAGGGGTGGTAACAGGATGGGTAGGGACGAGTTTTTGCTCTATCCGACCCCGTCCTGCCGTATAAAAACCTACCCGCGGATAATAAATTGTTAAATTCTAACTCGCTCCTGCGGGTATCCGTCCCGTCCCTACCCGCTCCTATAATTATTAAATCCAACAAATAAAATTAAATTTTAAAAATTATATAACCATCATTTACATATATAACATAAATTAAAGTAAAAATTAAAATATAATATAATATTATTAATCATTTTATTAATTATTTTATATATATTATATATATTATATATTAATATATATATATATATATATATATATATATATTATATTATATATATCGGGCTAAACCCGATTCCGTCCCGCCCCGCCTAAGAATCCATCCCGTTAAAATTCGTTTCGGTGCGGGGGCTGATAAATGGGTAAAAACGGAGTGGGTACTCGCGGATTCAAGTAGTATTGCTACTATTAACACTAAGTATAAATGTAAATAATTATATTTATAGAAAAATGTTTGATAATAAAAAATAATTAATTAAAATTAATCAAAATTTATTTTATTTAGTATTTATTAATTATTAATAATTAATAAATACTAAATAAAATAAATTATGACTATTTTTTATTTTTTTAATATTATCGATATTTATATTAGATTAATTAAATTTAGAATTGACAGATGAGATTGTGTAGATTTTAATTAATCATGCGTAGACTATTCTATATTAAATCACCATTTTGAATGAATATTAGATTTAGCTTTGAAGAATTACCAAAGTCAGTTTTGATAGTAAAATTTTGTTAACAAGTATATATTAATATTATATTATATTAAAGAAATCATTTAAAGTAAGAATAATTATGGAGTAAATAATCAAATTTATTCTTAAAAGATTATCGATTTTTTTAAAATAGAAAAGTTTTATATTTATGTAAAAATTACATGGATGGTATCCAAGTATTTTTTACTCCACGCCCCATACACTCGTTTGTTTTATACGCGCCTCTTATAACGTATATAGCGTAATCCTTATTTTTCCTGATCAACCTTTCTCAACGTAAACCTTTTCATACAACGTAAACTTTTTTCGCGTTCTTCTTCTTCTTCTTCCTATTCTCCTTCTTCTTCTTTAACTAATTAAATTCGTTCTTCTCCTCTACTCGCGTTTTTCTTCTCTGCATTATGGATCTGGATTGACTTTAACGTAAATAGCTTCGTCATTCATCTTCTTCTTTGTTTTCTTCTTCGATCTGCACTTCTGAATTGAAACAATGAATGAATCAATTTCAAATCAGTTGAATGCGTGCGATTTCGATCATTCTTCCGAAACGCATCAATTGATTAGGTTTCGATTATTGAATTTTGAATCGAATTCAATGGAATGTAATTGCTAATTTTATTTAAAGTGAATTGAATGGACTGAGGTGATCTATATCTGAATTGAATTGAATTCAATTGATAATATGTAAATATTAATAACTGTGAGTGTGAGTAACTGTGAGTAAATGTGAGTAACTTTTTGGTTCAGTAAGTACTAAAGAGTTGATTCACCATATGCATGTGTTCGGTTCGGTATGCAGAAAGGAGTCTAAAAATAATTAAACGAATATATTCACCGTAAACACTATATAATTCTTTCACCGTAATTAAGATTTTGGTTCACCGTGCAGACCAGCTGTATTGTGGATGAAAAATTTGTCCCAAAGGTAGGAATGATTTTCAAGACACTAGAAGAAGTTGGAAAGTTCTACAAACATTATTCCTAACTTGCCGGTTTTTCTACGAAAATAAAGAACACGACTCGGGGTGGAGACAAGATTAAGAATCAACTAATTGTATGCACTAGAGAGAGGAGGTGGAAATAAAAGATATCTCCAACTTTGAAGACAAACCCTTCAGTTTGGTTAAATTGTCCAGCTAGAATTTACTTACACATAATGAATAGTCACTTTTTTTTTTCGAAATTCTATATTGATATATGCAGTTTTTGGATTTATCTAGTATATTAATTTCTAAGTTGAATATTTAGAATTTGTTTTGAGAAACTGGAATCAGGTGTAGTGCTAGTTATATTTTCCGTCTTCAGGATTTAGGGTTCAAGGTTTAGGGTTTAGGGTTTAGAGTTCAGGGTTCAGGGTTTAGGGTTTAGAGATTTAGGATTTTAGGGGTTTAGGGTTTATGGGTTCCGGATTCAGTGTTCAGGGTTCTGGGTTTAATGTTTAGGGTTTTGGGTTTAGTGGTTTAGGGTTCAGAATTTAGAGTTTAGGGTTTAGGGTTCAGGGTTTAACGGTTCAGTGTGTTTCAAAATTTTGTTTCGCTCAGTGTATTAATTTCGGTTCACTGATTTCAGGGTTGAGGGTTTAGGTGTTCAGGGTTCAAGGTTTAGGGTTTTAGGGGTTAGGGTTTTAGTGTTTTAGGGGTTTAGGGGTTCAGGGTTCAGTGTTTAGGGTTTTAGGGTTTATGGTTTAGGGTTTAGGGTTTAGGGTTTACGGTTTATAGGTTGAGTGTTCAGGGTTTAGGGTTTAAGGTTTAGAGTTTAGGGTTTATGGGTTGAGTGTTCAGGGTTCAGGGTTTAGGGTCTAGGATTTAAGGTTTAGGGTTTAGGGTTTTAGGGGTTTAGTGTTTATGGGTTGAGTGTTCAAGGTTCTGGTTTTAGTGTTTAGGGTTTAAGGTTTAGGGTTTAGGAGTTCAGTGTTTTTCCCACTTTCGGTTCGCCAAGTGTATTAATTTTGGTTCATTGTGTTCTTTTGGAGTTCATAATGTGTTGGTAAATACAATGATTGCAATTACTCAAAACCTGGAATAAAACAGCAGCCAGACTGTTCCAATAGATATATAAATTAACATCTCAGATGAGTAAATCATGTTGAATCAAATATAAATATTAACATTAACATTTAGATTAATATTCACATATATACAATTGAAGTAAGCATTTTTTTTAAACAAGTTAAACAAAATATTGTTAATTACAAACAACCAATCCTAGTATATGCTATTTACTATCTAAATCCCCATATGTGAATTTACAATAAAAGCTGGAGAGGGCAGCAGATGGCTTTGGAAGTCTTATTGCTTGAGATTTCCAAATCACTTGGTCTCTAATTTTGTTCATTTCATGCAACAGAATGTGCGAACCATATTGGTACCTGAAGCTATCAATCTCTCCCTACATTTTAATTGAAAGGAATTAGTTACATAAGAAATGAACCCAACTGAAATCAGAAAAGAAAGAAGTTTATAAATTTAGAAAGTACTAACTTGTGTCCAAACTCTATATTTATATCTCTTTTTGCTTTTGATCTTTTGTGGATGAATTGTTTCAAGCCATTTCATGACGCATATCCCATAATCATAGCTAAGAAAGAATTGAGTATAATACGATTAATAATGCACAAAATAAAACATTAAAAATAGCACTATAGAAGAGAACAATTACTCTGTACATTGACCATTTAGTAGGATATGCTCTGCTTCTACTTGATAAACCCCATTTTGAGGGTTTATCTTGTGTTGATTTCAGGGGTTTTATCAATGATTCCACACATTTTCTATATGAAAATACAAGATTTTGTGTTCCTTCTCTAATTTTTCCCCATGGATGAAAACATGCTTATTTTGCACTAAAATAGATACATTTCTAATCCCCTCTTGATGCCATTCGATGCCGTGACCTGTGTGTTAAGTGGTTTCAGAATATAGGGCAGGAATGGACCGGAAGAGAGAAGGAGGATGGGTGCAAAGGAAGGGAGCATGAGAATTGAGCCTTGGAAATCTCAGCATGGGCGCGTGCGCGCACTTGACGCGTCCGCGTGGATAGAGCAACTAGAAGTCGAAGCCAAGAGCCAAGTCACGAGCCGGCTTGCGTAGCGGCTAAGCCATGATCTTCATGGGCACGCACGCGTACATTACGCCTCCGCGCACATTACAAGATGCTTCGATGGTGCGCGCGCGTACCTTGCGCGTGCGCGCCGATGTTCGAATGTGCTTTTTTAAGAAGCCACGTGACTTAGGCGTGAAGGTAGTTGGGAATCCCATTTTTTGGGGAAATGCCTTGGCGGGAAAAGCTTAAGAAGACCAAAGGAACAAGGGTTAAGGACTTTTGAGTTCATTTTCTAGATTTTAGATATTTTGGGGGATAGTTAGTTACACTCTTGGAGAAGGAGAGAGAGATTCCAAGCTTTCACTAGGGTTCATCTTCATCCAATTTCTGAATTTTCAATCACTCTTTGGTGAGATCCATTGCAATTCTCACTTCACTTTGTTCATGTCATAGATCTTCTTCTCCAATCTCAAGTAGTATTTGTAATTGCTCAATTCTCATAGATCTAGAATTCAACTTTGTAGTTTTGGATTTTATCAATACCTTGAGAATTTGATTTTCATTGTTGTTTTTTGATAATTGTTGTTAGTTCCTTGTGTTGCAATACTTTTAATTCTACTTTTCTTCTCATTTTACTATGACTTTCATTCTTGCTCATCAAATGTTTGATAAAATGTCAACACTAGTTATGGAGTAGAAATTTCTTACTTGGCATAGGGTTTGGGCCATTAGAAGAAGTTGAATAGTTGTATCAATTGTTGATTTGGAATTAGGGATTGCTAATTGACTTGGAGTGCACTAAAGCTAGATTCTCATGGGAGGAAGCTAGGACTTGTGACTCAAGTTGATTATTCTCATTTGACTTTCCTCTATACCTAGGGGTTAACTAAATGAAGCAAAGCCTAATTGTTGTCATCATTGAAGGAACTATAAGGATAGGATTTCTAATGCCAACCCTAAGCCAAGTCTTTTAATGATTGATTGTTTGTTTCCTATTACTTTGCTGAAACCTTCAAAGAATCACAACAAGGCTTTCTAATCAATAAGATGTACACTTTAGCAATTCCAAGGGAGGACGACTCGGGAGACTAATACTCTCGGTTATAGATTGTAGGATTGTTTGGTGCGAAGTTTAAGTGTCGATTAGACTATACTCACGATCATATTCATCATCAAATTCTAAATCGGCATGCTAAATTTCATTTATCAAAATGGCGTCGTTGCCGGGGAATTTCGCTTAGTGTGCCATGTTATTGTTTGGAATAAGTGTGTATATATGTACATAGTTGCATTTCATTGTAAATTGTTCAAGTGACTAACCCCTCATTGTTACCATGAATCTCTTTTTCCCTTCATTGCATGACGCGTTCACAACCGAATCCGAGCTTAGTCCCCTTTGATCCGGAAATAGAACGAACTTTGTTTCATATTAGACAAGCTCGGAGGCGGCTAAAGTTTGGGAAAGGTGAAGAGGTTTTCACCACCTCAACCACCTTACTAAAAGTGAACATTGAACCGTCACTCAAGGAAGGCATTAGTCATACTTCCATCAATATCACTAACAACTCTTCTTTTGTTTTAGGTACTAACACCATGGATGCTCCGAGGAGAGTTACCATCAAGGAAGCGGGTGCACCGGATTATGTCCTTCAACCCCTTCATGTAACTCACCCCAACTTGAATGCAAACTTTGAATTGAAGACCGCTTTGATCAACCTCCTACCCAAGTTTCACGGGCTTCCCGCACAAGACCCTATTCGACATCTCAAGGACTTTCATCGTATATGCTCAACTACTAGACGGGAAGGATCCGATGAAGTTGCTATATGATTGTTTGCTTTCCCTTTCTCTCTTGAGGACAAGGCTAAAGAATGGTTCTACACTCTATCTAGTGAAGTCACCTCCGATTGGGACTTACTTAGAAGAGGATTCTTGGATAAATTCTTGCCCCCGGAGAAGATGGATAGGCTAAGGAAGGAAATGTCTTGTATTGTGCAAGGTGAGACGGAACCACTATACGAGTATTGGGAACGGTTTCGCAAGCTACTAGACGCATGCCCTAATCACATGATTGACACTCAAGTATTGCTTGGATACATATGTCAAGGGATGCTAGAGCAAGATAGAACTCTCTTGGACACTTCTAGCAATGGTTCTTTGTCCAAATATAAAACAGCGGAGGAGGCATGGCAACTTATCATTGACTTAGCCGAATCCAATCAACATATGAGACGAAGAGTCAACCGCCCAAGAACCGTGAATGAGGTATCAACTAGTAGTGAAACCACCGCTCTAACTCAATCCTTGAGCGAGATGACATCCATCTTGAGGCAACTCCAATTGAACCAACAACAACCACAACAACCTCAATCATACCAACAACACTCTCCACCACCTCAACAACACAACCAACAATTGGTTCCTCAAAAAGTGTGTGATATTTGTTCTTGCTACTCCCACTACACGGATGAGTGTCCGAGCCTTCAAGAAGATAACACCTTGGCGGCTACCCATAATTTCTATGACCGCCCTAATCAAGGGTACTACCAAGGCGGTAATCCTAACCAAGGGCACCCTTATCAAGGAGGAAGCTACAATCAAGGGAGTGGATACCATAATCAAAATTGGAGAGACAATCATCAACAAGGGAATAGGGACAACAACAACAATGGAGGAGGTCAAAGATGGAGCAACAACTCACAAAATTTCTCACAAAACCGACCATACAACTCACAAAATCAACCATACAACCAACAAAACCCACAAAGAAACTACCAAACATACCAACCACCACATCAAAGACCACCACCCAACCAATCACAAACTCCTCAACTCACATATGCAACCACCCCCTCCAACCAAGAAGAAACACTCCGGACCATTATCCAAGGCCAAAAGGAACTACAAAACACACTTGCTTCCGGTCTCACCGGTCTCACCTCTACATTACAAGCTCTTCTTGCACGCATGGATACACCATCAAATCCCACTCCTCAACCCCCAATCCAAAGCGTCATTCCCTCTCAACCTCAACCAAATCCTAAGGGGGACATCAATGCCATCACCCTTAGATCCGGAACACAACTAAAAGAGAAGGAAGCAAAGGACTCAAATCCCATCATAACCGCCCAAGAGGAGAAGAGAATAGATATAGAAAAGGTAGTGGAAGAGGAGACACCACAAGTCATAGTTGGGGATGAAGCCCAACCAACAAAGGAGACCCCCAAGACCAAGAGAACCTTGGAAGAAGAAATTGCTCAACCACTCCCATTTCCAACACTTGCAAAGAAAGCTAGAAAGCGCATAGAACTCGACCCCAAAATGGTAGAAATGTTCAAGAAAGTTGAGGTAACCATCCCCCTCTTTGATGCTATCCATCAAGTTCCTAGATATGCAAAATTCCTTAAAGATCTATGCATGAACAAGGATAGAATTCTTGAATTGAAAACCATCCCATTGGGGAGTTCTATTTCCGCTTTAATGGGAGCATTGCCCGAGAAGTGTGATGATCCGGGCCCTTGTATGGTCACTTGCACCGTTAACGGAGTTCAATTTATAGATTGTATGTGTGACCTCGGAGCATGTGTTAGCATCATGCCGCTCTCCGTCTACCGGGTATTAAAGTTGCCACCACTAAAGAGGTCGACGGCAGGATTTGTCCTAGCGGATAAAAGCATAATAACCGTGACGGGTGTTGCGGAAGACGTTTTGGTGAATATCAAAGGGTTGGTGTTTCCGATTGACTTCTATGTCCTTGAAATGCCATCAAGCGAGACCGAGAGAGCATCATCTATCCTACTTGGAAGACCATTTTTGAGAACTTCTAGATTTAAGCTAGATGCCTACTCGGGAACCTACTCATTTGAAATAGATGGAAGAATTGTAAGTTTTAGCCTAGAAGAAGCAATGAAGCATCCACCGGAGAATCATTCTCTATTTCGGTGCGACCCAATTGACAACATGGTTGCCGAAGTGCACCTTGCAAAGTTAGATGAGAAGTACATGGTTGAAGAAGCAAATGAAGGTCCAAGCAAACTAAACACCACACACCACACAAACCATCCGGAAACTCAAACTTCAAAGAATGATAAAAAGATGGAATTGAAGCCACTACCACCCCACTTAAGGTACTCATATCTTGATGAAGTCCAAAAGCTCCCCGTGATAATTGCAAAAGAGTTAACCCCTCAACAAGAAGAAAAATTGCTAGATGTATTGAGGAAAAACAAAAGGGCAATTGGGTGGAGTTTGGCGGATTTAGTGGGAATAAGCCCCCAAGTATGCGAGCACCGCATATTTCTTGAAGAAGGAGCAAGACCGGTCCGACAACCTCAAAGGAGACTTAATCCAACCATTCTTGAGGTAGTAAAAAAAGAAGTCACTAAGCTACTTGAAGCAGACATCATCTATCCTACCTCGGATAGCGAGTGGGTAAGCCCGGTCCAAGTAGTTCCAAAGAAGTCCGGGGTGACAACAATCAAAAACGAAAGTGGTGAACTTATAGCAACAAGAGTGCAAAATTCTTGGAGAGTATGCATAGACTACCGAAGGTTGAATGCGGCCACAAGAAAAGATCACTTCCCACTACCATTCATTGATCAAATGCTTGATCGATTAGCCGGTAAATCATATTATTGCTTTCTTGATGGTTACTCCGGTTACTTCCAAATTCATATTGCTCTAGAGGACCAAGAAAAAACCACATTTACTTGCCCCTTTGGAACGTATGCTTACAAGCGTATGCCGTTTGGCCTATGCAATGCACCGGCAACATTCCAAAGATGCATGATGAGCTTATTTGCGGACTTTCTAGAGCAATGTATGGAAGTTTTCATGGACGACTTTAGTGTGTACGGTGATTCATTTGAGCATTGCTTATGTAACCTTGAAAAAGTCTTAGAGAGATGCACCAAAACAAACCTTGTCTTAAATTTTGAAAAATGTCATTTCATGGTCAAACAAGGCATTGTTTTGGGACACATAGTCTCAAAAGAAGGCATCTCCGTAGATCCGGCAAAAATAAATGTCATATCTAGTTTACCTTACCCCTCCTCCGAGAGGGAAGTCCGCTCTTTTCTTGGACATGCAGGATTCTACCGGAGATTCATCAAAGACTTTAGCAAGGTGGCCTTACCTCTCTCTCGACTACTACAAAAGGACACTGAATTTGAGCTGAGCAAGGAATGTATGGAAGCATATGACAAACTTAAAGTAGCATTGACACAAGCTCCTATTGTGCGAGGACCAAATTGGACTCAACCATTTGAAATCATGTGTGATGCTTCGAATTATGCGATAGGAGCCGCGTTAGCACAACGCGAGGGTAAGATTTCCTATATCATAGCTTATGCTTCCAAAACACTAGACGGAGCCCAATCCAACTACACTACTACCGAAAAGGAACTCCTAGCTATTGTTTTTGCTTTGGACAAGTTTCGAGCCTATCTTCTTGGTTCCAAGGTTGTAGTGTACTCGGATCACGTGGCACTAAAGTATTTGTTGGCCAAAAAGGAATCAAAACCGAGATTAATTCGTTGGGTGCCTTTGTTACAAGAATTTGACTTGGAGATCAAGGATAGGAGTGGTTCCCAAAACCTAGTGGCGGACCATCTAAGTCATCTCGAACACACAAAAGGCGACACCACTTCTATCAATGACTCCTTTCCTTTAGATGCTTTGCACGCAATCTCAGAAGTAGTTCCTTGGTATGCCCCAATAGCAAACTACTTGGTTTCACGCACTTTCCCTCCCAATCTCAACAAATACCAAAAAGATAAGCTGAAAAGTGAATCCAAATACTATGTTTGGGACAATCCCTATTTGTGGAGGTGTGGAGCGGACCAAATAGTGCGACGGTGCATACCTCAAACCGAATTCCAAGCAATCTTGGACGCTTGCCATGCTTCCGAAGGAGGTGGCCACTACGGCCCCCAAAGAACGGCAAGAAAGGTCCTTGATTGCGGATTTTGGTGGCCAACCCTTCTCAAAGATTCTTTTCTCCATTGCAAATCGTGTCCCCAATGCATTCGGTTTGGAAATATCTCTAAGAAGGATGAAATCCCCCAACAAAATATGCTTTTTTGTGAAATCTTTGATGTATGGAGAATCGACTTCATGGGACCATTTCCAAATTCCAATGGCTTTCTCTACATCTTGTTAGCCGTCGATTATGTGTCAAAATGGGTGGAGGCGATCCCCACCCGAACGGATGACGCTCATGTTGTTTATTCTTTTGTAAGGAACAATATCATTTGTCGCTTTGGCTTCCCAAGAGCAATCATAAGTGACCAAGGATCCCACTTTTGCAACAAAAAAATGGACAGCCTCATGAGAAAGTATGGCATCATACACAAAGTCGCCACGGCTTACCACCCTCAGACAAATGGCCAAGCCAAAGTTTCTAACCGGGAAATCAAACATGTGTTGGAAAGGATTGTGAAGCCGAATCGGAAGGATTGGAGCACTAAACTCTCCGATGCACTTTGGGCTTATCGAACGGCTTACAAGACACCTATCGGCATGAGCCCCTTTAGGCTTGTATATGGTAAAGCATGCCACTTACCGGTAGAAATCGAACACAAAGCTTATTGGGCCATAAAGGAATGTAATATGAGCTTGGGTGGAGCCGGAGTAGAGAGGAAGCTTCAATTAGCGGAATTGGAATGCTTGAGATTAGAAGCTTATGACAACTCTAGACTTTACAAGGAAAAGATTAAAGCCATCCATGACAAGAACATTAGGAGAAGGGAATTCTGACCCGGTGAACTAGTCCTTCTTTACAACTCAAGGTTGAGATTACTACCCGGAAAGCTTAGATCAAGGTGGGATGGACCCTACCAAGTGGAGAAAGTAGAACCTTATGGGGTCTACCACTTGCGCCACCCATCGAGTCCGGACATTTTCAAGGTAAATGGGCACCGTCTCAAATTGTATCATGGTGAGCAAAGAAAGAACTCCAAAGAATTTGAAGTGTTCCTCTTGAGGGATGCACCTCTTGAACAAGAACTTTGAGCTATTGAAAGTCCAACTTAAGGACGGTAAACAAAAGTGCTAGGTGGGAGACACCCCACCATGGTAAGATCTTCCTTTGTACATAGCCATTGCATCTTTCTTTGATTGACAAGTCCAACTTAAGGACGGTAAACAAAAGTGCTAGGTGGGAGACACCCCACCATGGTAAGATCTTCCTTTGTACATAGCCATTGCATCTTTCTTTGATTGACACTTGCTTAACACTTGACTTCATGTTTGTTAGCTAGATTTCAATTATAATTCTGCTTCATTTGTTGAGTTCATTGGTAGTTTATCAAGTTAAAACGCCCTTCTTTAGTGCTTAAGTGGCTGTTTGGAGGGTTGGAATGCTATCAGTGGTGCAAAAATATGCAAACTTTTGAAAAGGCACCCTTCTGCGCGTGCGCGCACCTGGCGCGTGCGTGCCCTTGAGGCATTTGACGACCACCCACGCAGACGCGCACCGTGCGCGGACGCGTGGGTTGCGAAAAACACCCCTCCATACATTTTTCCGAGAGTTAAGCCCATACCATGCCAGCACCGTGCCCAAGGCATAGGCCACTTACGCGTGCGCGCACATGACGTGTACGCGCGCTTGGGCGAAATCTGCAGATCGACGCGCTAGCGTACCGTGCGCGCCCACGTCGATCACCCTTTTGAACTCCTGGTACATATTCCAGAGAGTTAGGCCACTCTCGGGCCCGCACTAAGCCACCGGCCCAGAATCTCTGCCGCGTGCGCGCACCTGGCGCGCACGCGTCCATATGATAGCAACGCGAGGTGCGCGCGCGCGCCTAGGCCGCGCACACGCCCCTTGTTCTGCACCCTCCTCTAGGCCACTCCACAGAGAGTTAGGCCCACCCCAGGCCCATCTCATGCCTGGGGCATAACCACGTTGACGCGTGCGCGCACCGTGCGCGCGCGCGCCAACAGCCATGCAGCCAACTTCTGGTACCTCGTCCAGAGAGTTGTGCCACCTCTATGCCACCCCTGTGCTGGCAGCCCAAGTGCATGGGCGCGTGCGCGCAGCGTACGCGCGCGCGCCCCCACTCCACCTCGCTCCCTTGCGCGAGCGCGCACCGTGCGCGCACGCGCGGGTGCTCGACGCCAACTTAAGAGGGAGCATACTTGCCCCCTTCATTCTTCTTCTCCTTTTCCTTTTCTTCTCATTCTCTCTACTACCCATCCACCTACTACCATCTCTTCTCCCAGTCATCCACCTCCTACCACCTACCTCCGGTTGCCCCACATTACCCCTCCACTCTCCATCACTCCACTCTACTACTTCTTCTTCCATATCATCCTCCATCTCTCAAGGTACTATACTAAGCTACCTTCATACTCCACCTATCTCTTTTGATTCTTAATCATTTAGTTTCATTTTCTTTTAGGTAGCCCCGTTCCTTTTCTCCCCCTCTTTTTAGTTACTTCTTTAGGGTGTTTTTGTATTTTTTCAATCTAACTCTTCATAGGCATTTGGGTCTTAACTTCTCTTGCATTGGTAGATGAGATGTGTTGCTTGAATTTCTTACAACCACTGTGCACTGTAGTCATTAATAATGGATTGTGGAATGTTACATTGCTTTCACCTTCTTCTAATCACATACTACAACGAGGATGCACGCCAAGTGTTCGACGAAAGGCATACTTGAGTTTTGAGCTCATTTTGACCAAATTGCCTCTCAACTAATCACTTTTGGGTGCATCCCCACATTCTCCAATCCATCCACTCACCTTTTCTTAACTTGCTTCCCACTTTGGTATTTAAGGGTGTATGCTTCTCATGCTTCTTACTTGCATGCTTAATCTACCCTTGCACCACATGCAAATGATTTGCCTTGCTCTTCACATGTTATCTTAGTACATGTTGCAGCTGTCCTGTAATGATGATACCTATATTCTATGGCATAACTTTTCATTGCATAATCGCATTCAATTACGCTTCTTTGGGTTTGATGTTATCCCCTTTCTTTGCTATCACAGGATGGTCATCAAAAGAACAAAGGGAAGGCCCCGAAGAAGCCAGCTTCCAATAAAGCGCGCCAAGAACTAACGGCCAAGCCACTCTTAAAGAAGGCTAAGGGCCCCGTTGATGTTCTAGAGAAGGACAACCCTCCAAAGGATTCAAATAAGTTCCCTAGCCGCTATTGCGAACTTGTTTACTCAAGAATGATTGAAAGGAACTATCACCCGGAGCCCCTTCTAGTCCTACCGGCTCACCTCACTCTGATTGTGATGCCACACATTGACTGGAGGCAATGGAGGTTCCTCTTGAGGCAACCAAAGGAGGCCAATCTCTCATGGGTGGTGGAATTCTACTCCAACTACCACTCACCCCTTCTCACATCAATATTTGTGCGCCGAAAGCAAGTGTCAGTCACAGTGGAAACTATCCGAGAAGTCCTTGGGATTGGGCCATTGACGGATGGATATGATGCCTACCAAGAAGTCTTGGCTACATGCGATGACCGTGCGTTCGATTGGAGCGCGATCCTCCGCGTAATTGCTTTACCCGGCGCATATTGGATTCGGGGGACCATAAAACAAAGACCAAAGGGTTTAGATCTCTACCACCTCACTCAAGAAGCCACGGCATGGGCCCAAATTCTAGCTCACTACGTGCTCCCAAGCACCCATGGGTCGTCCATTACCGTCGAGCTTGCCTTATTGATATGGTGCATCTTAACCGAGAAACCGGTCGACATTTCGCATGCCATTCACCAATCCATGGGGCGCATTCATGCCAAGGGAAATCTACCATTCCCCACTATGGTGACCGAATTAGTTGCAAAGGCCGGCGTCAACCGAGAGGCTAAGGATAGGAGAACCTCAATTCCGGTCGAAGGCGATGTTATTCCGACCAAGAGGTGCCTCAAGCCTCCGGAATTCACCAAGGATATTGGACTGCCCACACCAACTCGCAACACTACCACATCATCTACACCACAAAAATCAGCCACCCAACGCCTTGAAGACCTTCACAAGAAGTTGGACCGTTATGAGCGGCGTAACAACGCCGATATGCTCATGTGAAAAGACTTCTAAGCGTAGTCACCCCGCCTATGGAGGAACCAGATATCTTCACATCCACCGCAACGTCAAGCGGAGATAGCGATGACATTGGAGATGAGGGACACTCGGGACTCGACCACCCATTGCGCCTAACCTATAGCACGGACGACCGTGCTAAGTTTTAAGTGTGGGGAGGTCGGCCGACTGATCTCCGTAGGTAACATCCGAATAAATTCTTGTTCCTTGAGCTCCATTGTAATTAGGATAGGTTGCATGATTAGGTCTTAGTTGACACCATTCGCATGATAAGTTTACTTGGTTGGAACAATGAAATTCTTTCTTAGGAAACCAATACTTTGGGGCAACCGTGACATTGCCAATTTTAAATACTTTGATGCCAAATTTGCATGAAGAATTATATTTTGGAACATGGATTTTGAGTTAAGAACACAAGCTAGTGAGTTTTGAGCCTAATTGCGTGGTTACATCTTATAACCACTTATTTTCCTTCTTGTGTGCATTATTCTCTTCCTATGATTGTAATCTTTGATTTGTTTGATTCTTTATGTCCATTATTTTGTGTATTCAGGCATTTATATGATTGAGGCCGTCATTTCATTAGCTCACTTACCCAAATGGCCTTACCTTTTATCTTCCTTTGTTAGCCAAATTTGAGCCACCGATTAACCCACTTTGTTTTTAATTTAGCACATTACAAGCCTTAAAGCGAAAAACAATAAATGTCCTCAATTTAGATCTTTGATTAGCTTAGGTTAGAGTGTGTGAGTATCATTCAAGTGTGGGAACCTTGGGACATTGGGTGAATAAAAGGGTAGTTTTGTATTTTTATTGAAATTATTGGAAATTGGGTACATGCTCATGTATGGATCAATTGTAAAACCTTATGCATTGATGCTCTTGTATATAGGAAGAAAGAAAAAAGAAAAAGAAAAAAAACAAAAGAAAAAGAAAAGAAAAAAAAAGAAAAATAATATGGAAAAGAAAAAAAATATAGAAAAAGAAAGAAAAAAAAAAGAAGAAAAAGAAAGAAATAAAAAAGGGGACAAAATGCCCCAAAGTAATGCTCAAATAAAAGTCAATGCATATGTGTTGCGAAATGAAAAGGGAATGCATGAGTATGTGGAAAGGTGAAGAATGGGTAGTTAGGGTAGAACTTAATTGTATAGGATGTCATAGGTTAGGTGGGAAGTCTAAGCCTATCAAAGATTCAAACTTCGAGCTCACTTGACCAAATATGCATCCTACCTTAACCCTAGCCCCATTACAACCTAAAGAAAAGACCTCATGATAATTGTATGCATGCATCGAATAATTGTTGATTGTTAGAAGAAAAATAAATCTTGGGAAGCATGATTAGGGGAGAATTGAGTGAATCAACCCCAAACACCGAGCGACTAGAGTGCAAACACTTCCGGTGAGGGTTCGATGCTCAATTCCTTGATTCCCGGCTCTCACAAGCATTCCTCATGCAAGGTAGCATATATCGCATTTGATGCTTAAAAATTGGTAAGTCTTATACATTGACCACCATCATACCCCATATGCTTGCATATATCATAGGAAGGTTGATTTGTTCCTAACCAAGTAGATAATAGCACTAGTCATAGTTGCATTCATATAAGTAGGTTGCACTTCATGAGTCTTACACTTTTATGATCCCTCGGTCTTCTGTGTTTCTTTGCATTTCTCTAAGCATGAGGACATGCTAGAATTTACGTGTGGGGAGGTTGATAAATCCCATTTTGAGGGTTTATCTTGTGTTGATTTCAGGGGTTTTATCAATGATTCCACACATTTTCTATATGAAAATACAAGATTTTGTGTTCCTTCCCTAATTTTGCCCCATGGATGAAAACATGCTTATTTTGCACTAAAATAGATACATTTCTAATCCCCTCTTGATGCCATTCGATGCCGTAACCTGTGTGTTAAGTGGTTTCAGAATATAGGGCATGAATGGACCGGAAGAGAGAAGGAGGATGGGTGCAAAGGAAGGGAGCATGAGAATTGAGCCTTGGAAATCTCAGCATGGGCGCGTGCGCGCACTTGACGCGTCCGCGTGGATAGAGCAACTAGAAGTCGAAGCCAAGAGCCAAGTCACGAGCCGGCTTGCGTAGCGGCTAAGCCATGATCTTCATGGGCGCGCACGCGTACATCACGCCTCCGCGCACATTACAAGATGCTTCGATGGCGCGCGCGCGTACCTTGCGCGTGCGCGCCGATGTTCGAATGTGCTTTTTTAAGAAGCCACGTGACTTAGGCGTGAAGGTAGTTGGGAATCCCATTTTTTGGGGAAATGCCTTGGCGGGAAAAGCTTAAGAAGACCAAAGGAACAAGGGTTAAGGACTTTTGAGTTCATTTTCTAGATTTTAGATATTTTGGGGGATAGTTAGTTACACTCTTGGAGAAGGAGAGAGAGATTCCAAGCTTTCACTAGGGTTCATCTTCATCCAATTTCTGAATTTTCAATCACTCTTTGGTGAGATCCATTGCAATTCTCACTTCACTTTGTTCATGTCATAGATCTTCTTCTCCAATCTCAAGTAGTATTTGTAATTGCTCAATTCTCATAGATCTAGAATTCAACTTTGTAGTTTTGGATTTTATCAATACCTTGAGGATTTGATTTTCATTGTTGTTCTTTGATAATTGTTGTTAGTTCCTTGTGTTGCAATACTTTTAATTCTACTTTTCTTCTCATTTTACTATGACTTTCATTCTTGCTCATCAAATGTTTGATAAAATGTCAACACTAGTTATGGAGTAGAAATTTCTTACTTGGCATAGGGTTTGGGCCATTAGAAGAAGTTGAATAGTTGTATCAATTGTTGATTTGGAATTAGGGATTGCTAATTGACTTGGAGTGCACTAAAGCTAGATTCTCATGGGAGGAAGCTAGGACTTGTGAATCAAGTTGATTATTCTCATTTGACTTTCCTCTATACCTAGGGGTTAACTAAATGAAACAAAGCCTAATTGTTGTCATAATTGAAGGAACTATAAGGATAGGATTTCTAATGCCAACCCTAAGCCAAGTCTTTTAATGATTGATTGTTTGTTTCCTATTACTTTGCTGAAACCTTCAAAGAATCACAACAAGGCTTTCTAATCAATAAGATGTACACTTTAGCAATTCCAAGGGAGGACGACTCGGGAGACTAATACTCTCGGTTATAGATTGCAGGATTGTTTGGTGCGAAGTTTAAGTGTCGATTAGACTATACTCACGATCATATTCATCATCGAATTCTAAATCGGCATGCTAAATTTCGTTTATCACTACTCCCAGCCCATCCTCCATTAATGGTTCCCCCCAGCATAAACCCTTATCTGAGAAATTATTAATTCCTGAAAGGTATGCAAAATTGAAAAAAATAAATAAAAAAATACTCAACCAAACGCATTTCATTTACTAAATAATTTGAATAATTTACAAGAAAATAACTTACAACAAATTTTTTCAGTTTCTTCCTCGAATCAGATATATTTTCTGGCAGCTTATTGATAGGATCAAGCACATAGAATTTCTTTATGTTCACATCGGTAATCCACAACCACCAATGCCCTCCATTGCAAATTGGCACAAATAGCTAAAGTTTTGAAAAATACTAAATTATTTCAATCAAAACAATAGCAAACAAGAGAATTATCAAAGAATTTTTAGAAATTAAAACTTACAAATAGATGCGATGCAAGTTTTCTTTTGTCAAGAAACTGGCATTAGTGGGCATACTGTTCAATATCGAACCGGTAGGCCTTGTTTGTATTTTTATCAATGTAGGATTGGCCATATGTTCCCAACATAACATTCTGCAAAAAGAATATTAGTTAAATCAAATTTGCACTGAACCCAACACATTTCATGCACCGAACCGAAAATAATTCATGTGCTGAATAATACTTGAAAAACATTCAATTTTTATGAGAAAAGTTTTCTTTATGCAAAAGAACTCAACAAAACACATAACAATCAGGTGAATCAATATTAATATTCTTACTCTACCGAACAGCAATCAGCAGTGAATAAGAAATTTAGCTTACCACAATATCCAGCGGCACAATGTATATTAGTTCTTGATACTACCGAATTTTTATTTCGTTGAGAATCATGCTGTATATACAAACAACCTACAGCATGAAAATTTATGAGATATACTATTTAATATTGTTTAGAAAAATCATTAACATTAACACAATTGGCAAACGATTTACTGTAGCATGCAGTTGTTCTTTGGGCAGTAGAGACATGAAATATTCTTTGAATCCCTCGTAAAGTGCCTCGTGTTTCAAGACAAATATTGTATCATATTCATTGCTACCATCTTTTGTCTGTTTCACATATGTCATCCAATGATAACACTTTTCAATCAACTCATTTGTGATTTTTGTCTTTTTCACTGGGTTTTGTAAACTTCAGAAGCTGGTAAGGTTGGTTCTGAAGTTGTTGCTTTATGGTGCACGGAATTGTGATCATCAATGATGCCATCAACATGGTACGCTCATTGCAATCTCAACTCTTCATCACAACTCCGCACAACTAACCAGCAAGTGCACTGGGTCGTCCAAGTAATAAACCTTACGCGAGTAAGGGTCGATCCCACGGAGATTGTTGGTATGAAGCAAGCTATGGTCACCTTGTAAATCTTAGTCAGGCAGACTCAAATGGGTATAGATGATGAATAAAACATAAAGATTAAGATAGAGATACTTATGCATATCATTGGTGAGAGCTTCAGATAAGCGCATGAAGATGCTGTCCCTTCCGTCTCTCTGCTTTCCTACTGTCTTCATCCAATCCTTCTTACTCCTTTCCATGGCAAGCTTATGCAAGGGTTTCACCGTTGTCAGTGGCTACCTCCCATCCTCTCAGTGGAAATGTTCAACGTACCCTGTCACGGTACGGCTATCCATCTGTCAGTTCTCGATCAGGCCGGAATAGAATCCATTGATTCTTTTGCATCTGTCACTAACGCCCCGCCTTCAGGAGTTTGAAGCACGTCACAGTCATTCAATCATTGAATCCTACTCAGAATACCACAGACAAGGTTAGACCTTCCGGATTCTCTTGAATGCCGCCATCAGTTCTAGCCTATACCACGAAGACTCTGATCTCACGGAATGGCTGGCTCGGTTGTCAGGCGAGCACTCGGTTGTCAGGCGATCAACCATGCATCGTGTATCAGGAATCCAAGAGATATTCACCCAATCTAAGGTAGAACGGAGGTGGTTGTCAAGCACACGTTCATAGGTGAGAATGATGATGAGTGTCACGGATCATCACATTCATCAAGTTGAAGAACAAGTGATATCTTAGAACAAGAACAAGCGGAATTGAATAGAAGAACAATAGTAATTGCATTAATACTCGAGGTACAGCAGAGCTCCACACCTTAATCTATGGTGTGTAGAAACTCCACCGTTGAAAATACATAAGAACAAGAGTGATCATTGGCTTCGGTCCCAAAGAGGGAACTAGAAGAACCAAGATGAAAATACAATAGTAAAAGGTCCTATATATAGAGAACTAGTAGCCTAAGGTGTACAAAGATGAGTAAATGACATAAAAAATCCACTTCCGAGCCCACTTGGTGTGTGCTTGGGCTGAGCATTGAAGCATTTTCGTGTAGAGACTCTTCTTGGAGTTAAACGCCAGCTTTTATGCCAGTTTGGGCGTTTAACTCCCATTTTGGTGCCAGTTCCGGCGTTTAACGCTGGGAAATCTGAGGGTGACTTTGAACGCCGGTTTGGGCCATCAAATCTTGGGCAAAGTATAGACTATCATATATTGCTGGAAAGCCCAGGATGTCTACTTTCCAACGCCGTTGAGAGCGCGCCAATTGGGCTTCTGTAGCTCCAGAAAATCCACTTCGAGTGCAGGAAGGTCAGAATCCAACAGCATCTGCAGTCCTTTTCAGTCTCTGAATCAGATTTTTGCTCAGGTCCCTCAATTTCAGCCAGAAAATACCTGAAATCACAGAAAAACACACAAACTCATAGTAAAGTCCAGAAAAGTGATTTTTAACTAAAAACTAATAAAAAGTATACTAAAAACTAACTAAAACTACTAAAAACATACTAAAAACAATGCCAAAAAGCGTACAAATTATCCGCTCATCACAACACCAAACTTAAATTGTTGCTTGTCCCCAAGCAACTGAAAATCAAATAAGATAAAAAGAAGAGAATATACTATAGACTCCAAATTATCAATGAAACCTAGCTCCAAATTAGATGAGCGGGACTAGTAGCTTTTTGCCTCTGAACAGTTTTGGCATCTCACTCTATCCTTTGAAATTCAGAATGATTGGCTTCTTTAGGAACTCAGAATCCAGATAGTGTTATTGATTCTCCTAGTTAAGTATGATGATTCTTGAACACAGCTACTTTATGAGTCTTGGCCGTGGCCCAAAGCACTCTGTCTTCCAGTATTACCACCGGATACATACATGCCACAGACACATAATTGGGTGAACCTTTTCAGATTGTGACTCAACTTTGCTAAAGTCCCCAATTAGAGGTGTCCAGGGTTCTTAAGCACACTCTTTTTGCCTTGGATCACAACTTTATTTCTTTCTTTTTCTTTCTTTTTCTCTTTCTCCCTTTCTCTTTCTCTTTTTTTTTCGTTTTTTTTTTTGTATTCACTGCTTTTTCTTGCTTCAAGAATCATTTTTATGATTTTTCAGATCCTCAGTAACATGTCTCCTTTTTCATCATTCTTTCAAGAGCCAACAATTTTAACATTCATGAATAACAAATTCAAAAGACATATGCACTGTTTAAGCATACATTCAGAAAACAAAAAGTATTGTCACCACATCAAACTAATTAAGCTAGTTTTAAAGATGAATTCGAAATCCTGTACTTCTTGTTTTTTTGTGATAAAAACAGTTTTCATTTAAGAAAGGTGATGGATTCATAGGACATTCATAACTTTAAGGCATAGACACTAAGACACTAATGATCATAAGACACAAACATAGATAAACACAAGCATGAAAATTCGAAAAATAAGAAAATAAAGAACAAGGAGATTAAAGAACGGGTCCACCTCAGTGATGGCGGCTTGTTCTTCCTCTTGAAGGTCTTATGGAGTGCTTGAGCTCCTCAATGTCTCTTCCTTGTCTTTGTTGCTCCTCTCTCCTGATTCTTTGATCTTCTCTAATTTCATGGAGGAGGATGGAATGTTCTTGGTGTTCCACCCTTAGTTGTCCCATGTTGGAACTCAATTCTCCTAGGGAGGTGTTGATTTGCTCCCAATAGTCTTGTGGAGGAAAGTGCATCCCTTGAGATGAATCTCTCTATCTCCCATGACTCGGAGGTGGAAGCTTTTGCCTTCCCTTTCCTCTTTCTAGAGGTTTCTCCGGCCTTGGATGCCATAAATGGTTATGGAAAAACAAAAAGCAACGCTTTTACCACACCAAACTTAAAAGGTTTGCTCGTCCTCGAGCAAAAGAAGAAAGAAGAGAGTAGAAGAAGAAGAAGTGGAGGGGAGGGGGATGGCTTTGTGGTTCGGCCATTATGGGTGGGTTTGGGAGGGAAAGTGGTTTGAATTTGAATGGTGAGGTAGGTGGGGTTTTTGGGGAAGAGTAGTAGAGGTGATTGGTGAATGGGTGAAGAAGAAGAGAGAGGGTGGTGGGGTAGGTGGGGATCCTGTGGGGTCCACAAACCCTGAGGTGTCAAGGAAAAGTCATCCCTGCACCAAATGGCATGCAAAAATGCGTTTTGAGCCAATTCTGGCGTTAAACGCCGGGCTGGTGCCCATTTCTGGCGTTTAACGCCAGGTGCTTGCCCTTTTCTGGCGTTTAACGCCAGTCTGGTGCCCCTTTCTGGCGTTAAACGCCCAGAATGGTGCCAGACTGGGCGTTAAACGCCCATCTGCTAGCCTTACTGGCGTTTAAACGCTAGCAAGTTCTCCTCCAGGGTGTGCTGTTTTTCTTCCTGTTTTTCATTCTGTTTTTGCTTTTTCAATTGATTTTGTGACTTCTCATGATCATCAACCTACAGAAAACATAAAATAACAAAGGAAAATAGATAAAATATAACATTGGGTTGCCTCCCAACAAGCGCTTCTTTAATGTCAGTAGCTTGACAGAGGGCTCTCATGGAGCCTCACATTTTCTCAGAGCAATGTTGGAACCTCCCAACACTAAACTTAGAGTTTGAATGTGGGGGTTCAACACCAAACTTAGAGTTTGGTTGTGGCCTCCCAACACCAAACTTAGAGTTTGACTGTGGGGGCTCTGTTTGACTCTGATTTGAGAGAAGCTCTTCATGCTTCCTCTCCATGGTGACAGAGGGATATCCTTGAGCCTTAAACACAAAGGATTCTTCATTCACTTGAATGATCAGTTCACCTCCATCAACATCAATCACAGCCTTTGCTGTGGCTAGGAAGGGTCTGCCAAGGATGATAGATTCATCCATGCACTTCCCAGTCTCTAGGACTATGAAATCAGTAGGGATGTAATGGTCTTCAATCTTCACCAAAACATCCTCTACAAGTCCATAAGCTTGTTTCTTTGAATTGTCTGCCATCTCTAGTGAGATTCTTGCAGCTTGTACCTCAGAGATCCTTAGCTTCTCCATTACAGAGAGAGGCATGAGGTTTACACTTGACCCTAAGTCACACAGAGCCTTCTTGAAGGTCATGGTGCCTATAGTACAAGGTATTGAGAACTTCCCAGGATCTTGTCTCTTTCGAGGTAATTTCTGCCTAGACAAGTCATCCAGTTCTTTGGTGAGCAAAGGAGGTTTGTTCTCCCAAGTCTCATTTCCAAATAACTTGTCATTTAGCTTCATGATTGCTCCAAGGTATTTAGCAACTTGCTCTTCAGTGACATACTCATCCTCTTCAGAGGAAGAATACTCATCAGAGCTCATGAAAGGCAGAAGCAAGTCCAATGGAATCTCTATGGTCTCATTTTGAGCCTCAGATTCCCATGGTTCCTCATTGGGGAACTCAGTGGAGGCTAGTGCACGCCCATTGAAGTCTTCCTCAGTGGCGTTCACTTCCTCTCCTTCCTCTCCAAATTTGGCCATGTTGATGGCCTTGCACTCTCCTTTTGGATTTTCTTCTGTATTGCTTGGAAGAGTACTAGGAGGGAGTTCAGTAACTTTCTTACTCAGCTGTCCCACTTGTGCCTCCAAATTCCTAATGGAGGACCTTGTTTCATTCATGAAACTTTGAGTGGTTTTGATTAGATCAGAGACCATGGTTGCTAAGTCAGAGTGGTTCTGCTTAGAGTTCTCTGTCTGTTGCTGAGAAGATGATGGAAAAGGCTTGCCATTGCTAAGCCTGTTTCTTCCACCATTATTGTTGTTGAAACCTTGTTGAGGTCTCTGTTGATCCTTCCATGAGAAATTTGGGTGATTTCTCCATGAAGAATTATAGGTGTTTCCATAGGGTTCTCCCATGTAATTCACCTCTTCCATTGAAGGGTTCTCAGGATCATAGGCTTCTTCTTCAGATGAAGCATCCTTAGTACTGCCATGTGCATTTTGCATTCCAGACAGACTTTGAGAAATCAAATTGACTTGCTGAGTCAATATCTTGTTCTGAGCCAAAATGGCATTCAGAGTATCAATCTCAAGAACTCCTTTCTTCTGATTTGTCCCATTGTTCACAGGATTCCTTTCAGAAGTGTACATGAATTGGTTATTTGCAACCATTTCAATTAGTTCTTGAGCTTCTGTAGGCGTCTTCTTCAGATGAAGAGATCCTCCAGCAGAGCTATCCAAGGACATCTTGGATAGTTCAGAGAGACCATCATAGAAAATACCTATGATGCTCCATTCAGAAAGCATGTCAGAAGGACATTTTCTGATTAACTGTTTGTATCTTTCCCAAGCTTCATAGAGGGATTCACCTTCCTTCTGTCTAAAGGTTTGGACTTCCACTCTAAGCTTACTCTTGAGGTCTTTGCCAAGAAGGCATTGACTAGCTTTTCCCAAGAGTTCAGGCTTTCTTTAGGTTGTGAGTCCAACCATATCCTAGCTCTGTCTCTTACCGCAAAAGGGAATAGCATAAGTCTATAGACCTCAGGGTCAACCCCATTAGTCTTGACAGTGTCACAGATTTGCAAGAATTCAGCTAAGAACTGATGAGGATCTTCCAATGGAAGTCCATGGAACTTGCAATTCTGTTGCATTAGAGAAACTAATTGAGGCTTAAGCTCAAGTGTTTGCTCCAATGGCAGGGATAGAGATGCTTCTCCCATAGAAGTCGGGAGTAGGTGCAGTAAAGTCACCCAGCACCTTCCTTGCATTGTTGGCATTGTTGTTGTTTTCGGCTGCCATGGATTCTTCTTCTTTGAAGATTTCTGTTAGGTCCTCTACAGAGAGTTGTGCCTTAGCTTCTCTTAACTTTCGCTTCAAGGTCCTTTCAGGTTCAGGGTCAGCTTCAACAAGAATGCCTTTGTCTTTGCTCCTGCTCATATAAAAGAGAAGAGAACAAGAAAATGTGGAATCCTCTATGTCACAGTATAGAGATTCCTTGAGGTGTCAGAGGAAAAGAAAAATAGAAGGAAGAGGTAGAAGAATTCGAACTTAGTGAGATAGAGTTCGAATTGTGCATTGAGGAGGAGTGGTACTCCATAAATAGAAGGATGCGAGAAGAGGGGAAGAAATTTCGAAAATTAAATTAAAAAGATTTTAAAAACATTTTGAAAAACTTTAATTGATTTTCGAAAACCAAGAGTGGGAAAGAAATCAAGTAATTTTTGAAAAAGATATGATTAAAAAGATATGTTTGAAAAATTATGGTTTTAAAAAGATATGATTGAAAAGATTTGATTTGAAAACAATTTTAAAAAGATTTGATTTTAAAAATTAATGACTTGCCTAACAAGAAAAGATGTGATTCAAACATTAAACCTTTCTCAATAGAAAAGGCAACATACTTGAAATGTTCAATCAAATCATTAATTGTTAGCAAGTATCTTTGAAAAAGGAAAGAAATTGATTTTGAAAAAGATTTGATTGAAAAGATATGATTTGAAAAGATTTGATTTTGAAAAACTTTGAAAACTTGAAAAAAAATTTGCATTGAAAACAGAATCTTCCCTCTTGTGCCATCCTGGCGTTAAACGCCCAGAATGGTGCACATTCTGGCGTTTAACGCCCAATGCACTACCTTTTTGGGCGTTAAACGCCCAACCAGGCACCCTAGCTGGCATTTAAATGCCAGTCTGTCCTTCTTCACTGGGCGTTTTGAACGCCCAGCTTTTTCTGTGTAATTCCTCTGCTGCATGTTCTGAATCTTCAATTCTCTGTATTATTGACTTGAAAAGACACAAATTAAAAATATTTTTGGATTTTTAATAATGAGGAATAATCAAAATGCAACTAAATAACAATGCATGCAAGACACCAAACTTAGCAGTTTGTATACTATTGACACTAACAAAATGAGAATGCACAAAACACTCAAGTCAAGAGAATTCAAAGATCAAAGCAAGGAAATCATCAAGAACAACTTGAAGATTAATGAAGACACATGCATGAATTCGAAGAATGCAAGAAGAACAGAAACATGCAATTGACACCAAACTTAAAATGAGACACTAGACTTAAACAAAAAATATTTTTGGTTTTTATGATTTTGTATTTTTTTTTTTGGTTTTTTTTTTCAAAAATTAAGTGGAAAAGAAAACAAAGGTATCAAAATTCTTAATGAGAATTCCAGGAATCATGCAATGTTAGTCTAAAGCTTTAGTCTAAAGGAATTAGACATAGCTAGCCAAGCTTCAGCAGGACATTGCATTCAAGAGCTAAATTGATGAGGATCAATCAGCTTTGGTGATGATAAGAACATCACCTTGAAACACTAGAATTCATTCTTAAGAACTCTGGAAAAAAAAATACCTAATCTAAGCAACAAGATGAACCGTCAGTTGTCCATACTCGAACAATCCCCGGCAACGCCTCCAAAAACTTGGTGCACGGAATTGTGATCATCAATGGCGCCATCAACATGGTACGCTCATTGCAATCTCAACTCTTCATCACAACTCCGCACAACTAACCAGCAAGTGCACTGGGTCGTCCAAGTAATAAACCTTACGCGAGTAAGGGTCGATCCCACGGAGATTGTTGGTATGAAGCAAGCTATGGTCACCTTGTAAATCTTAGTCAGGCAGACTCAAATGGGTATAGATGATGAATAAAACATAAAGATTAAGATAGAGATACTTATGCATATCATTGGTGAAAGCTTCAGATAAGCGCATGAAGATGCTGTCCCTTCCGTCTCTCTGCTTTCCTACTGTCTTCATCCAATCCTTCTTACTCCTTTCCATGGCAAGCTTATGCAAGGGTTTCACCGTTGTCAGTGGCTACCTCCCATCCTCTCAGTGGAATGTTCAACGCACCTGTCATGGCACGGCTATCCATCTGTCGGTTCTCGATCAGGCCGGAATAGAATCCATTGATTCTTTGCGTCTGTCACTAACGCCCCGCCTCAGGAGTTTGAAGCACGTCACAGTCATTCAATCATTGAATCCTACTCAGAATACCACAGACAAGGTTAGACCTTCCGGATTCTCTTGAATGCCGCCATCAGTTCTAGCCTATACCACGAAGACTCTGATCTCACGAATGGCTGGCTCGGTTGTCAGGCGAGCACTCGGTTGTCAGGCGATCAACATGCATCGTGTATCAGGAATCCAAGAGATATTCACCCAATCTAAGGTAGAACGGAGGTGGTTGTCAAGCACACGTTCATAGGTGAGAATGATGATGAGTGTCACGGATCATCACATTCATCAAGTTGAAGAACAAGTGATATCTTAGAACAAGAACAAGCGGAATTGAATAGAAGAACAATAGTAATTGCATTACTCGAGGTACAGCAGAGCTCCACACCTTAATCTATGGTGTGTAGAAACTCCACCGTTGAAAATACATAAGAACAAGAGTGATCATTGGCTTCGGTCCCAAAGAGGGAACTAGAAGAACAAGATGAAATACAATAGTAAAAGGTCCTATATATAGAGAACTAGTAGCCTAAGGTGTACAAAGATGAGTAAATGACATAAAAAATCCACTTCCGGGCCCACTTGGTGTGTGCTTGGGCTGAGCATTGAAGCATTTTCGTGTAGAGACTCTTCTTGGAGTTAAACGCCAGCTTTTATGCCAGTTTGGGCATTTAACTCCCATTTTGGTGCCAGTTCCGGCGTTTAACGCTGGGGAATCTGAGGGTGACTTTGAACGCCGGTTTGGGCCATCAAATCTTAGGCAAAGTATGGACTATCATATATTGCTGGAAAGCCCAGGATGTCTACTTTCCAATGCCGTTGAGAGCGCGCCAATTGGGCTTCTGTAGCTCCAGAAAATCCACTTCGAGTGCAGGGTGGTCAGAATCCAACAGCATCTGCAGTCCTTTTCAGTCTCTGAATCAGATTTTTGCTCAGGTCCCTCAATTTCAGCCAGAAAATACCTGAAATCACAGAAAAACACACAAACTCATAGTAAAGTCCAGAAAAGTGATTTTTAACTAAAAACTAATAAAAAGTATACTAAAAACTAACTAAAACTACTAAAAACATACTAAAAACAATGCCAAAAAGCGTACAAATTATCCGCTCATCACTTTAGCAAACTTTAATGCTGCTGTCACTCCAGCATCTACCACCACCTCTTCCAGGATTTCAAGCTGTGAAACACTTAGTTGAGAGGGCTGACTTGGTTAAGATGCTGGTGGACTTATCCCAAGGTTAAAGGAAGGCCTTTCATCTTTCCTTTCCTTAAGTTGAGTAGCACTGCAAGATGATAGATATTTAACAAAGATATTAAACAAAAAATTATATTTAATCATTATAGTGAACCAAAATTTAAACAAATAGTGAACCTAAATCCAAACTTATAGTGAACTGAAATGATATTAAAGAAAATTGATATTAAAGAAAAGCAAGTAACATACCTATCAAATGATGACAAGATTGGAGTTTCTTGTTCTAATTTCCATATCACCGGAGGTTCTTCGGATTGTTGATGTTCTTCTTCATCAGAAATTTCATAGATATCGTCATCTTTGAAAAAACTCTTCAATAATAGTACTCGTAAGTGACACTGTAACATCCTGCTTTTTGGGTTCTGGAGGGCAGCTATAAGAAACAGAAAAGAGTCCAAAGACAGCAACACATTGAATTAATTTCTGGTTTCAACTGAACCATAATTAAACTAGGTATGAACATTATAGTGAACCTAAATTATATTAAACAAAAGTGATATTAAAGAATTCTATACTTACACATTAACAAGTGCTTCTTGTTCTGATTGTTGTGCCACTGGAAGTTCTTTGGATTGTTGCTCTTGTTCTTTGGCAAGGCTGTTGCATTAAATAGAAAATAGTTCAATAACAACCCAGAATTATTATCCTATACCATTAAAATTAATAAAAAGAATTTTTATGTGAAACTTACTCTTTGTTAGAAACTTCATAGATATATTCATCTTTGATTAATTCTTTAATTACAGAACTTGTAAGAGACACTGTAATGCCCTGCTTTTCAGATTTTGGAGGCAGTTGTAATAAACAGAAGAGAGTCCAAAGACAATAACACATTGAATTCATTTATGATTTTCAACTGAACCATAATTAAACCATGTATAAGCAGTAAACATTGAACAAGATTCATGTGGTGAATACATATTTATTAACTTAATCATTATTAGAAGTTTGTTGTGTTTCATACATAAATGAAGTCATCTTTGATAAACTCTTCCTGAACAGAACTTGGAAGAGACAATGCAAGAGGATGTCTAAGGAATGTAAACAAGGATAAAGTTAATGTTGAATAATTAGAATTTGTTTTGAAAAATAGGAATTTGCAAATTGAAAAACTCACACTTCCAAAGGCTGAGAAGGTGTTTGTTGTCGAAACTCAACAATTTGTAGCTCAGAATCAGGTGTAGCTCTAGTTACATTTAAACACATTTTTCTTGTGATTAATTAAACAAAAATTATTACCTAAATCTAAAAGAGTAACATAAATATTTTTAACTTACACTGGTAGAGTTTTAAAAGTCTTTCTTGAAGACTTTCTTTTTTCTAAAGTATTTTACAGTGCTTTTCAGGGTTGTTTTCCTAAAAAAAGATAAAAAATTAAAATTAGAAACCAAGATTAAAAGCAGAGGTCTAGAAACATATTAAATTCATTTATGGCAACCACCGAACCGAAAGTATAATATGCAGTGAACCAATTTACCTGGTATTGCTCGCAGCATTTATAGAAGGTGTAGTGCTTCCTTGAGTCTGTAAGATTTGCTCGCTATCCAGATTTATAGTTGGCACTCTAAGGAAGATAAATAAATATTAGTAATTGAATCTAGAGGAATTAGAAAAAGTTGTAGCAAAAGTAAGCAAAGAAAGAAAAAGAATTTGCGAATAATAAACTGAATCTTACGTCTGAGAGAATTCATTTTGTGCTTTTGGAGAGTCAAACTGATCTGGAGCAATGTTTACTAACTGAGCTCCATCATTTCTTTTCTTTGATCTTTTTTCTCTTATCATTTCCAATACTCGTTTTCTTCTTTTCGCAGCATTGTCTTTTGCTTCTTCAGTTCTGAAATTTCACAAAATAAGTATCAAGGAATTTAGAGCCTAAGTATCAATAAAAGAAAATATGAATTGAGAAACTTACTCCTTGTGAGGTTGGGATGGTGTTTTTGCCACCCTTTCCGGTTGTTTTCTTTTTATTATGGGTGTTTCTTCGATTTCATTTTCTCTGAAAAATAGATAAACACATTGAATTTATACCGGACACAAGACACTAACAATGAAGTCAACCAAACTGACAAACACCACCGAACTGAAATAAATCTTTATGCAACACTTACTCGCTTTCAGATTGGCTTGTGCTCTCTGAATCTATCGGCACAGACTTTGTTTTTTTTCTTTGTTTTTTAACCACCTTCGGTGGTTGTTTTCTTTTTTTGTTACAGTTTTTTTATTTCTTCTTCTCTGCAATACATAAGAACAAGCACATAAGAACATATTTAAGCAAATACAAGTTAAATGAAATCAATATGAAAATTAAACTTACTGGCTTTTGGATTCAGATTCGGAAAATCTTTCCTGTTTCGAAGAAGAATCCATCTCGACATTTTTCTTTTTTATTTTCTTTTCTTTTTCTTTCTTGTCCAAGTTACTTGTTTTTGTTTTTTCTTTCTTTTTTTTCTTTTCTGTAAAGAAGTCCCTACAACAGAAATAAGGACTCAATTATTTAATCATCAAGAAAATACATTAACAATCCGATAAACCAAATGAAGCAATTCCACCGATCCGAAAAATTGTTCATATGGTGAATAGTATATGACAACTATTTAATCACCGATAAAAATCTTTCTTAATGCAGAAACTTTCAAATGAACAAACTAAAAATTGCAAGTAGGACAAATAAATTAATTATAACATAAAACCGAAGTTTATTTAGTTAGTAGAGTATTTTAAAAGCATTTGAAAGCAAAATTTTGGGAGAATTTTAGTAGAGTATTTACCAATGGTTCTGTTGGTTCGGATGAAATCCGTTCAAGCATCATTTGCCTTGTCCAATGAGCCACCCACGGTGCAGGGGGAGCATCAGGTGCAAACGGGTGGGGGAACTTGGTTTCGTAGAAATATATCAACATTAATACAAAAACACAGCCATAAACAGACTGTTTCTTCCCCTTTCTCTTGTTTTCAACTCCTTTCATCAAGAAGTTGAGCACATGCTTTGCCCAATCCCATTCCCGAATGTTGTCCACATGAAAGATTAGTGGCTTATGGATTGGGGAGGCCACACTTACCGTTGTGGGGAGCAAGAAGCATTTTTTTATGAAAACAACAAAAGTCCTCTTGAATTTTTTGCGGTTCTCCTCCCCTTCTACATTCATATCCAGCACATTCCTTGTCAAAGTCGCCAAGAAAATATTTTTGACGCTGTCAAATATTTCCTTGTCTACTGAATTGAGGTTGTTGTAATCAACCTTTTCAGGAAAACGATTCCCTACAATATTTTAATAGCGAAAATCTGAGTTTAATTTTCTAGACATCAATGAACTGAAAATAAGCAGTAAGTGGAAAATGTATTACCTCAGTTAGTTATGCCGAGGGCAGCTGCTACTTTCTGAGGAGTTATGAATATTTTTTCCTGGAGAGTTTTCAGGCATCCTTTCTCTTCATCAAACCGATCAAGCAATTTTTTCAACAATGTATTAGAGACATTCATTTTTGGGACATTTGCTAGGGCACCAAATACCATTTCTTCCACAATATCTTTCTTTTCTTGACTCATTTTCCTGTACACTGTTGATATTACCTTTGTTTGGCATTTGCAATAGTGAATTTTTTGCAAGTTTTGAAAGCGGATAAATATATTTAATCTACTTACGTTATAATGTGCCTTTTCCTTCATTGTTTCCATTTTCTTGTTGTGTTTTGCTGTAATGAAAAGTTTTGGTCAATACTTCATTGATTACATCAACAAGCACAAGCATGTATATCTTAATCAAGTCAATTAAAATCTCACAACCCACCGAACTAAAAATTGTTCATGCACAGAACCAAAATCACAAAGCATACCGAACCGAAAAACGTTCATGTGGTTAATAAATGATGATCAACTTTCAATCAACAAGAATAGTATTCCTTCATGCAAAAGAAATACTGAAGATAGTAACAATCATTTTCAAAGCTCTAGTTAAACTATCCACACAAATAAGAACAAGCACGTATATCTTAATCAAATCAACATCTTTCAAAAGAAAAGTTTTTCAAATTTCATCAATTAGGTGTTCTTTCAAAATGACATTTGTAGATTGGTTTCTTTAAAAACTCTTATTGAAACTTGATATCTTCCTTTAAGTATCAAGGTCAACTACCATTCGTGCTGAATTCTATCTAATATAAATGAGACAATTTTACAGTAGTTTGTCTTATCAAAGTGAAAGAGTTGTCTCTAATGTCAATTGTCCTAAACAAAACTTATTAAATACATCAACAAGCATAAGCATGTATATCTTAATCAAGTTAATTAAAATGCCAGAACCTACCGAACCGAAACTCATTCATGCACAGAACCAAAATAAAAAAGGCCAACGAACTGAAAAACGTTCATGTGGCTAATAATGATGTTCAACTTTCAATAAACAAGAATAGTATTCTTCCATGCATAAGAAGAACTGAAGATAGTAACAAAGCTTTAGTTAAATATCCACACCATTAAGAACAAGCATGTATATCTTAAAGCCTTAGTTATACTGAATTGAATGAAAATAACAACAAATCATTCCAAGGCCTAGTTATACTGTAAAAATCATTTACAATAGTTCAATCTACTAAACGAAGCAAATCAAACCAGTAAAACTAAAATGAAGTATTTCTTCATGCAAAAGAAATACTAAACTGAATGTAAAAATAATAAATTTCATTCCAAAACCTAGTTATACCGTAGAAATGCATGCACAATAGTTTAATATACTAAACGAAGAAAATAAATTCAGTATACCTAAAATACAACTACTAGAAAAGCGACATTGCAAGATTTCAGATAAATAGTAGTTTTTTTCATACATTTTGTAGTCTGTGATGCTGTTTTCGTTCTTTTTTGGTTCTTCCTTGCCAAATCTTCTCCCGATTTTGCTGGAGTAGTGGTTTTCGCAAAGAACGTGACTGAAGTTTGAGTGATTTTGAGAGAGATTTGAAGAGAGGGAGTGGTTTCGTGTGTGTTGTAGAAGAAGGAACGTTTTTTCATAATGAAGCGCGAATGAAGAGTCGTTTCGTTTATATGAGGCGCGTGGAAGTCACTTTTATTTAATGAGATTGGAAGCGCGTTATTTGTTTTTGGTTTGGGCCAACTTGGTTATGTGGTTTTATGAATGTGTAGCAAGCCCGTTTTTAAAATGGTCATCAAAAAATTTTTTACTCAACTTTAATTTGTCCTTCAAAGATTTTAAGTTAATCACATTGGTCATTCGGTCACTTTATTTGTTGACGGCGTCAAAATTTATTAATATTATACGTTAAATGATACTACAACACACACTTAAAAATTTTAATTGACTGCTAACATAATAAATTTATGAAATTAGATCAAATCAAAACCTAATTAAAGAAGACATTGAGGCATTAGAATTTCTCAATTTGGCGTTGATTTGATCTAATTTCATAAATTTATTATATTAGCTCCTAATTAGCACTATTAAATATGTGTTGTAGTGTCACATAACGTGTCACATCAACAAACTCTTATGCTATTAACAACGGAAATGACAAATTAAAGAGACTACTAACATGACTAATGTAAAATATTTGAAAGACAAATTTGATAAAAAAAATTTTAAGACTAATTTAGAGAACAAATAATCTTTCAAAAACTAATTTAATTATTTATTCAATAATTATGTATTTTTTTTATTATTTTGACTCCCTGTTTATTTATACATATTATAATACAAATACATTCTTATAACTATCTCAAAATTTTGGTGTATTTAAACTTTATTTCCAATAAGATCTCTTTTTAATTGAGATATAAAATTTAAGACTTTGTTATTAGTCATAGTTAATATGGTAAAAATACTTCAATCAACTTTTCTTTATATTAGGACACCTTTTTTTTTTTTTTTTCAAAACATATATTCTTTGAAAGAGTTTCATATTAATTTATTCTATTTCTATATCTAATTCTAATCATCATTCAATTATATTATCAAATATTTTGAAAATTTAACAAATTAAATATATACATCTTATTAAATAATGTAATTTTTAATTATTAATATATAATAATTAAACTTTAAAAAATATAGAAAGACAGTAAAAAAGGTACAACCACTAGTACGTTATAATAAGAGCAAAAAATTCTTGTTAATTGATTCATATATTTGTCTTCATTATTATATATAGGATAAAGTAGTGAACGTAGTTTTCAGAATATATACATGGAAATGTATTTAAACATGGAATCAACACTTGTTACATTAGTACATTTTGTTAAACGCCAATGCAAATATTTAGTGATGACTTCTTTCAATTTATTTAGCACCATCGGTTTGGTAAAGAATAAAGACGTGAACAAAAGAATATATATTAAATATATAAGAAGGAATTAATAAATAGGAAAAGGGCAAAAGAAATGTGGCGGAAGATGATTAATGATTAATGATTAATGATTGGAGTCAAATGAAAGGCAAGCAACCCACCATTTTTTAACTTCTAAGGTCCCCCTCCTACAAATGTGTCCACGTCTAAAATGTGGCTAAATTACATAAACTACAAAACAAATGTTAAATTAATTAATTATTAATTAATTTTTTAGAGGGAGAAAAGAAAAGTGGGCCAATGGGAGAACGCCATGTATAGAAAGAGAGTCAAAGGGAGAAAATTTTGGGGCCAACGGAAACAAAAGGCAGTGTTAAGTCATAAAAATTTCGCCCTTTTTTCTGGTCAGAGACGAAAAAAGAGTAAAAAGGAACCCGTGAATTACGAGCCCCATAGATCTTGGTTATTCTAATTTTAGTGAAATCGTTTTCAAGACCCAGAAAACGGCGTCGTTTCTAGGCGCAGTTAAAATTCTGTTGGGTTTTAAGCGTCGGTGCCGGTGGGGTGGGTAAAATCGTAAATATAATAAACAAACGAAAAACATAAACGTTATGTTTTGTTTAGTTTATGTTTGTGGATTTCACAAACACGAAAATAAGAGAGAGTGGGAGAAATTGGAATAGAATTGGCTTGGTATATAAGCCATTGAAGGCATAAACAAATAAAGATACATATTAGAGAGAAGAAGAGAGACAGAGAGAGGTCTATCATTTTCTCAAACTTCGGTGGTTGGTGGAGGCTTCTTTGGAGTTCAGGGGGCTTCCATATACAGCAAGAACAAGAACAACAACGGTAGAATCAGCAGACCAGAGCTACGGCCATGGCAGAATCCAGTGATTCCGTTTCACTCGACATGGAGAAGATCTACCTCGGTGGAAAGGTTCCATTCAATGCTTTACCATTTTTCCTATTTTCTTGATTTTCTTTGTTGGGGTTTAAAGGTTGAAGTTTTTTTTTTTTTTTTTTGGGGGGGGGGGGGGGTGGGGAGGAGGGGAGGGGGGAGATACAAGTTGATCAATTTCAAGTACTTGTCAATTGGGTGATTAATTAATGGGCTCCAATTTTATTTGTTTTGTGTTTGGTTTGCGCCATTGCTGAACGTAAAGGGAATATGTTTAGAAGTCGAAGGACAGTTTCAGTCAATGGGATTCTCCTTTCTTTATTGTTTTAGCCGTAGGTTCTTATTTTGCATTGCGGAATATTTTAGTTGCGCAAGAAAGTTTCTTGACTTGTTTGTTTTTACTTGGAAAATTTTATGGGATTGGCTTATTTTCTTTTTCCTTTTTGTTTATCGTTCTTGATTTCTTTCTACATGGTCTTTCTTGGAACGTATTTGTTTCGCTGAGTCAATTGGAAATTTTGAATATAACAACTAGCGGATCTGCTCATTCCTTATTTCTCACATATTCTTTTGTACCTCCATCCTAAGTTTAAGTTGCAACGCTATTGCTTTTCTTTTCCATTGGGAAATTTTATGCTTTCTTGTTTTCCTTTTCCTTATTATTTGAGTTATTGGATGAGTTTTTACTTTATAGTCATCCTTATCCTTTTAAACAGCCTAAGACAGTATCCTGTTTTTAATTACCTTGACTTTGTTGTCTTTCTGAAGCACTCAATGGCTGGAATATGGAATGACTTATTTATTTAATTCATCATATTGGTCAGTGATACTAATGTGGTGTTGTTGCTTGTTAGTTTGGGTTGTCCTATTAAGGGGCAATGTTAGGGAACAAACAGTTTGGAAAAAACGTTGATTTAGAATATTTGCATAACTCAAAATAAGGGATATCCTTTGCTTAGGAGGTGGTTTCTTTTGTTCATTCCTCAGTTTTCTAACTTTGGTTCTGTTGCCTCTTTCTTCTTTTTGCCTCTATTTTGGTTACAAATCATATTGGTTTATCATTTCAGGAGCATCACATTCGAACTGGTTGTGGTTCTGTGTCTGTTATAGTCTATGGGGATCCTGAGAAACCAGCTCTGATCACTTATCCAGACCTAGCACTAAATTGTGAGTGCATATGTGTATTCTTTAATCCATTCTTTTTATTTTATTTGGAAGGCCGAATTAATTGTTCACTTATCTGTTTGTGCAGATATGTCATGTTTCCAAGGATTATTTTTCTGTCCAGAGGCAGCTTCTTTGCTGCTTCACAACTTCTGCATATATCATATCAGTCCTCCTGGACACGAGGTCTGTAAGAGATTGATTTCAATATACATTTTCTTTTCTATTTAGAAAGTGAACTTTATAATTCACATAGTTTCTCCTCTTGGAACTTCCACAAGAGTTGTTGCAGTTGGGAGCTGGTGCAATTTGTCCTGATGACCCTATACCTTCTGTCGAAGACTTAGCAGATCAAATAGTCGAGATTCTCAACTATTTTGGGTAATTACATTATAATCACACTGTTGATAACTTAGTTTTCAGGGTGGTTAGGTTTCACTGTGTAGAATACCATTCATTATGTATTGTTGATTTATGAGTAAGATGCTGACATTATTTTGAGGGAGAATCCAATGATTTTCCTATATCTATTAATTGCCTGAATTGTTTCCATGTCCAGGCTTGGTGCAGTGATGTGTATGGGAGTCACGGCCGGGGCTTATATTCTTACTCTTTTTGCAGTATGTACCCTCTTAACTTGGAAGGAGATAACAGAGAAAGAAACTGCCCTTATTTGCAGTTCTACTATTTTCCTTTGATTGATATATTCTTTCTTATGTTTATACAGATGAAATATAGAGAGCGTGTTCTTGGTTTGATACTTGTATCTCCTTTATGCAAAGCACCTTCTTGGACAGAATGGTTTTATAACAAGGTTCGCTTCGAAATGCCTTCAGTTTATGAGTCCTCTAATCTGATAACATTACCTAAAACCACTTTTAATTCTTCAGGTGATGTCCAATTTACTATATTTCTATGGGATGTGTGGCTTGTTGAAGGAGTGTTTACTTCAGCGATACTTCAGCAAGGTATTGTAATAGTCATGCTTTGTTCTCCATTGAGTTTGAGAATTGATATGCTGAGTTTTCTTGATCAACTTTAACAGGAAGTTAGGGGAAATGCTGAGATTCCAGAGTCAGAGATAGTTCAAGCCTGCAGAAAAGTCAGTTCTATACCAAGTATTTGACGCCTATTTTTTTCTTTCTTCACTTATCATTCCTTGGTTTATTCACCAAGCTCTGCATTGTTTCTTTTCCAGTTGCTCGATGAGAGAAAGAGAACAAATGTATTGCGGTTTCTTGAATCGATTAATGAGTAATATCGGCTACTCAATTTCGTTTGCCATTTTCCATTTTCAATGGTATTATGCTAACTTGAGAACTTGCAGGAGGCCGGACATTACAGAAGGATTGAAAAGATTAAAGTGCCGAACGCTTATTTTCGTCGGAGACAGTTCGCCATTCCATTCGGAGGCTCTGCACATGACATCAAAACTTGATAGGAGATTCAGTGCCTTGGTTGAGGTCCAAGCTTGTGGATCAATGGTTACGGAGGAGCAGCCACATGCAATGCTGATACCAATGGAGTACTTTTTCATGGGGTATGGGCTTTACAGGCCATGCCACTTCAGTGACAGCCCGAGGAGCCCGCTCAGCCCGTCTTGCATCTCGCCTGAGCTCCTTTCCCCAGAAAGCATGGGCTTAAAGCTAAAGCCAATAAAGACGCGTGTGTCAATGGAAGTTTGATCCACACTTTTGTAATCCAGGGCATTCTTTTTTGTTTCTTTATGATTTTTTTTATTGTTTTAAGAGAAGAGAGAAGAATAGAAGAGATGTTGGCGGAAGGAGGGGGTTGTTGTAGATATGAGGGATATAAGAAGAGAAGAATACGTGAAAATATAAATATATGTATTGTATGCAAAAGAAAACATAGGGAGGAAGTTGTCTTAATTCATTTTGTAGTATGTCGGAAATAAAAGGGACCAATTTGAGCTGTTGTATCTGTAAATTCCGGTTGGACTTTGACCTCAATTTATTTATTTTATGGCCACAAGCAATTAAATAAATCCTTCCATTTATTTATGATTTTGTTTCATAGTATTGGAACTTGAAAGTAGGACATGTTTGCCATGATTGATCAGATTAGGTAAGTCGAATTTGTTTGTACACTTGGAAGAATGCCAGGTGAATAATAGCCATCGGATTTATTGAATCATTGTGCTACATCTGACATCACACGGTCATTGTACTCACAAAGAGATGTTTCATACAGGCATTTGAGCTAAAATTCTTTGTAGTAAGAAAATTTGTTAAGTTGTTAAATGAGGAGACAATAATCTTTGAGTTATTTATTCACTTAGAATGGAAATTATTAATTTAAAGGTAGCAAAAGTCTTTACTTTTAGACTTCATAAATTTCTTCACTTTGAATATCAATGTTTTTTTTTTTTTTTTTCTTTGGGGTGAAAAAAGCTTCATTTGGTAAGAGAAATAAATTTATATCAATATAATCAATTAATCATACATGGACACACATTTAAAAGATTATGTAATTACTTAAAAATTTTATATGTATGAATTTATATTCTCTCCCAGTTTATAACATACAGATTACTCTTCTTCGGAAGTATGTTTGTGATAAAATAGATTCTTGATACGACAATTTTTTTGGAAATGTCAAGCTAATGGTAGAGGGTTATCTAGGTGGGATATTATTTTTTTAAGTTAGTTTAGGATTGCCTCAATAATAGGGATAAATTATAGGTGCAGGTTCTTACCCATAAATACCTCAAGAATCGTTATAATCTTGACATCAACTGTTGCTACAATTCTTCGGCTATTTGAAAAGAATATAGTTAAAGTTCATGGCGCTCTTAAGGAAGGGCTTAGGTGGTGTGGTGGAAATTTACAGCAATTCTTGTGGCATGATGAGTGCACTTCTCCTGAAAAATTTTGTGAATTTACTCCTTATGTGCATATATCTAAGATTGATTTTTTAGTTGCTGATATGTGGAGTGGTGGGTCTTGGGACCTAGATTGTTTGGCAACGCCAATTTCTGATGAGATTAAGATTTTGATTTAGAATTTCAGTTCTTCGAGACAAGCAGGGAATGAGCCGGCATGGATCTGGTGGCCAGCAGCGGCAAAAGTTTACAGTGCTAGAGAAGGGTACAGGTAGCTTGTGACAGCTTAAGGTTTCAGAAAAGATCAATGACATTTGTTTAGTGATGCCTGGTAACATGGCTTTGTTTAGTGCTAGGATTTGGTGGGCATGAAAGCATAGGTGCAACACATTTTCAATGCTGATAGCAATTGGACAGATCATCAGGTTGTAGCAAAAGCTAAAATAGCTGCCAATCACTTTTAGGCTCTATGCTAATCAACGATCTTCCTTGAGAATCTTTAAGAACAGGCTGGATTTGAGAACCTCCAATTGAAAATTGCTGCGGAGTTAATTGGGATGCTACATGGTTGCGGTAGGGCCTTACAATAATAATAATAATGAAGAAAGACTTTGGGCCAAGCCCATAACCCCTTAACCCTTCCCACTCCAACGGCGCACACACACTCCTCATGTTATTTTCATCAATAATAAATTCTTATACAACAAAGTTGGATTGGTTTAGTGGTTAGCTCATTAGTCCACTTAAATAAATGTTGGGGATTTAAATCTCGCCTGCTGCATGCAACAAACCAAAACCAAAGAAAAATTCTTATACACTTTTATTTTGAATATTTACACAATTCTTCTTCTACTCCAACTCTATTATATCCTATCAAATGTATTCTCTTATGTTGGTATTATTCCAAAATTTTATTAAAGTAGTCTAAACTTAAAAAAAAAATCACCTTTAATTCAAGTATTACCAATTATTAAGATATTAAAATAATTTTTTAACTTGATAATTACCTATATTTTTAATTTTTGTCATGTTTATAATTATGCATATTAATAAATCCAAAAATTTAAGGTCAGGGTAGGATAGAATTTAAAATTTTTTGGTATATAAGTTCTATTATATCAATTGATGTTAAAGATTAACTTATTAGAGTTATTATTGTTATGTTTGTGATATTAGATACTTAAAGGAACCACTCTCCTTACTTGTTGGAATCCGTGGAGTAAAATTTCTTTTCTTGAATTTTAGTATGTGAATAAACTTTGTATCTTTAGTTAAATTTTAGCATTTGCATTATTTTTTATAATTAAAAATAATTTTATAATTTATTATTTAATTATTTACTAATTTATTTGTTAATATGATGTTTACGTTAAATATTTTAAAAGAAAATTTCACTTGAGACATAATACTTTACGTTGAAATGAATGAAGTGGTTATTTGAGAAATTAAACTACAATGTAAATATTATCTTGCATATACACTTTGAATATAAATTTAGTATTGACTTTGGATAAAGTTATTATATGAATTATTACTATTGAATTTGTTAGAAACAAGAGACTAAACTCGAGAAAAGATTTGTGTATTATTGAATGTATTCAAGTTATCTGTTCAAGTTGTTTGGAATAATACAATATAGAAGGATATTTATAGGTACAAAGAGAATCGTAATAATAAAGAGGTAATATTCTATAATAAATATTCAGATATACTAATTGATCCTAATTATATTCTAACAGAATTGATGATGTATTTATTGATTTGTGACAACTTTTACCTTGATAATAATTTGTATGTTAAAATATTTTGGAAGGTTTTATGACAGAAATTGCGGCTAGTGGCAGTAAGCACTAGATTTGGTGCACTTTGTCAGTATATAACTACATTTTTAGGATCATATGAGATGAAATGGTTCCTATCTGTTTCTTGTCCACAAAACTAGTGGAACATGACTATTTCAAAACTCACACGAAGGAAAACAACCTAAGTGTAATTTCTGTCTGTTATTTTAATTTTTCTGGATTAGATAACCTTCCGTGTATATTGCTATAAATAAAGAAGTTTAAATGTTTGATATTTATAATTAATTATCATTGTGTTTGAGTATAATTTTGTCACTATTATTAAGGTGGATTATTTTAGCTAAGAGTTTACTAATTATACAGCTGTCTCTTGTGGGACTATAGATGCTCTACTTACTCACTAAGTTACAAAATTTACTCTATTGTTCTTTCATTTTTTTCATGTATGTGCCTTGATCCTAATCTAATTTCATCAGCTTCGCTCTAATTTTTTTTGTGTTGGTGAGTCCTTTACTGTTTAAGGGCTTGATGTTTTGTGTAAATAATTTTAAAGCTCTTTAGACATGTTAAACTGCTCCATGTGACAAAGGTAAAATTTGACTTTAGTGACTTGAGTATGTTGTTTGTAAATATTCTGGTAGATGAAACAAATAGATTATGCTTGGATGTAAATATTAAAGTCAAATTTCATGTAAATATGCTGAGTATGTTTGATTTAAGAGCTTGATGTTTTATGTAAATAGTTTTAAAGCTCTTTAGACATGTTAAACTGCTTCATGTGACACAGACAAGATCCGACTTTAGTGACTTAAGTGTGTTGCTTGTAAATATTTTAATAGATAAACTAATAGATTATGCTTTGATGTAAATATTAAAGTCAAATTTCATGTAAATATGCCAAATATATTTTAAATATGATGCTGAAAATGTGTGTTTTTTAATATAATTGAAAATTCTACTTATACTTGCTTGGGAAAATTTTTTCTAAGCGCCGATCACAATCAAATTGGATCGTGAAAGTTGGGTTTGGCTGGGTTTAGATGTGTGATTTGGAATTGTAATATCAATTGGGTTTTCGGTTATTTGAGTAGTCGTTTTTAATGATCTATTTTTAAATGTGAATTTTTCGTAATTTAGAGGGATCTTATTTTAATTTGGAAGTACGCATCAAAGAAATTATGTGTGAAAATGACTGTCTTGACATCTTGCACTTTTTTAATAATCTTGCTGCTGAGGATAAGACAGATGTTGGTGATCTTGTCCCCAAAATCCAGGAACCTTTTTCCAGACCTTGGGTTGTCCATGTTGATTGGATAGCTCGTGAAGCTAATAAAGTGGGACTTGCTAGTTATGGGGTTCGAAATCATCCTGCTCATGTTATTTAGACTACTCCTAATGAGGATCTCCAACAAATCATTCTTTCTAATTTAAGTTAGGTGGTTCTGTTTTGTTTCTTTTGTTTAGTAAAAAAAAAAAAAAAAAAAAAAAAAAGAAAAAAAAAAACTATTTTTGGACATTAATGTAAAATTTAACGGACTTAAATTTATTCATAACACCTTCACAATTAATCAATGCCGTGCCTGTATATATAATAATAATACATATGAGATAATATTCAATTTGGTCCCTGAACTTATACGAGAGTCTCAATTTAGTCCTTCAAGTTTTAAATGCCTCTATTTAGTCCCCAAATTTTGTAAACATAACTCATGTTAGTCCTTAAAACAATTTTCAACGTACAAACATTATTGGAACACTGTCATGACATTTGGATGCCACACTAAACTTTGTAAAATGATGTCGTTTTAGTTTTGGCACTCAAATAACCCAAAAACAACATCCTAAATGGCGTTTATTAAAATTTTACCTAACAAAATAAGTAATACGATGCCCTTTTTAAGCTATTTAAATGTCGAAACTAAAACTGCATCATTTTACAAGTTTTAACGTGACATGTGATAGTCTACAACAATGCTCTATTAACGTTTTTATACTAAAAATGGTCTCAGGGACTAATATGAGGCACATTTATAAACTTCACGGACTAAATAGAGGCAATTGAAACCTCAGGGACTAAATTGAGACTCGCGTGTAAGTTTAGAGACCAAATTGAGTATTATCTCTAATACATATACACTTTTTTTAGGTGTATCTAAAGTCTAAACACACTTAAAAATATAAAAATAATTCAATTTTTTTTCCTTTCAAAAAACACCTTTGGCCACCAAAAAGAAGAAATTTATAAAAGCCAGTCTCAACATCAATCAAGAGAGAAATTATATCAACACAGGGGAAAACTGCTTCCTTTAATTTTGGAGATAACTTTCACTTTTTTTTGAGTTATTTTATGTATTTTCTAAGCATCGTTCAACCAAGAATTATCCTTTTTTCATGAAATAAGGTGCTTTGTTGTACTAAGAAAAAACAAAGTGCATGGTTTGATGTCGATTTGGTGATATTTCATCTTCTTTGGATTCATTTAAGCTTCTTTCAACCAAGAATTATTCTATTTTATGGTATAAGGTGCTTTTATAGACCAAGAAAAAATGAAATTCCAAAAAATAATGCATTGTTACACGTCAATGTTGGTGATACTTTTCATCGTTGAATTCTTTTATATGCTTGCTAAGTTTCTTTCAACCAAGAATCATTCTTTTTTTTTTTTAAGAGGGGTTGTAACAAAAAAATAACGTTTTTAAATTCATAACGTTTTAAAATTGCCGGTTAACATAATTAACGGTATGACAATATTGAGACGATTTTGAAAAATTAAAAACTTAATAAGACTAAAATATTAAGGATAAAAATGATACATTATTCTTTGAAGATTTACCAAATTAAGTAAAATGATAGTGAATTTTAATAAAATGAATTGCATTACGAATTCAAGATTTTTACTCATACTTGTAAAATGGCTAGTAGATAAACTTTTGGGAAAGAAAAAAAACATGATACATATACAATAAAATATAAATTATATATTTTTGTCTCTAATATACTAAATAAATTTCTTTCATGTTTAATTTTGTTTTATTTTATTTTTAACTTTTAAGTAAATTTTAATTTTTCTTCAATAATTTTAATTTTTTTATGATAGATAATTATTCAATTTATTTTTTATTTGCTTTTAATAAAAAATAAATTTACTTAGAATGAAAGTAATGTGATCAACAAAATTAGAAAAATAAATTTATTTAGAATGAAAGTAATATGATTAAGAGTAATTTACTTAGATGTGATTAAAAAATAATTGAATAATTATCTATTGTAAAAAATTGATATTATTGAAGGATAAAATTAAAATTTATTTTAAAATTAAAAATAAAATTTAACTAAATTAAACATTAAAAAATTTTTGGTACATTAGAGACAAAAAAAAGTATAAATTATACTTTATTATATATACATCATGCTATTTTTTTCCTTCTCCGCAAGTTTATGTACTAATAATATAATCCTTCGACAAGTATTTTATGAAGAGTAAAAATATTTAAGAGCAAAATTTAAAAAAAAAATTACTTAGAATGAAAGTAATGTGATTAATAATAATTTATTTAGATGTGATAAAAAAATTGAATACCTATATACCGTAAAAAATTAATATTATTGACGGATAATCAAAATTTATTCAAAGTTAAAAATAAAATTGATTCAAATTAAACATTAAAGAAATTCGATACATTACAGACAAGAAGTATAATTTATATTTTATTGTATATGAAACATTTTTTTTCTTTTAGAAAAGTTTATTTATTAGTCATTCTACAAGTATTTTATGATGAGTAAAAATTTTGAAGTGGTAATTCATTCCATTAAAATTTACTTTCATTTTATTTAGGTTTAATTACTCTGTCAGCAATCCCTATACTTTTTTTCTTTTCAATTGAGTCCTTATACCATATCAGATTTTGTAATTAAGTCCATACTGTAATAAAAACACTGGAATTAACAGAATATTCTGTTAAGCAACACGAATATGTCAAACACTTGACTGAATATTCTATATAGTTTAACAGAATATTCTGTTAATTTCAACGTGTGTCACGATAGGGACTTAATTACAAAATCTGATATGGTATAGGGACCTAATTGAAAATTTGATAAAACTATAGAGACCGACAGAATAACCTATCATTTTTATCCCAAATATTTTCATTCTATTTAGATTTCTAAAATTTTAAAATTGTCTTAATTTTGTCCTAACAAATCATAGGAACTTAAAACAATTCAAAAACATTATAAACATCTTTAACATTTATCTCAAATCTTAAGAAACAAAGCAATACTTTTGATGATTGGATTTTCGACGGTATAGAATTTCACAAATGAATTCTCGTTGCAAGTATAGTTTCTAAACCAATCAATAATCCTTTCATACAAAAAGTTGTTTGTCACTAGTACAAACCCCTAAAATTTATAAACCGAAGTATTCAAACCTCGGGTCGTTCTCCCTAGGAATTACAATAAAGTGTCTTGTTATTGGTTGTGAGTTATTTTGGGGTTTTGATAAGAAGCATGAAAGATAAATGACAAGAAAGTAAACTAAGGCCTAAAAAGATCTTGGCAAGGGTTGGTGGTCAAGGATCTCTATCCTAATCACTAACCACAATATGAGAATTGGCAAGGATTAATCTCATTAAATCATCCTCTAACTAGTAGTAAAGGAAAGTCAAATGAACTATATCAATCCTAGTCCATAAGTTCTAACTCTCCACTAATTCAATTAGTGAGAACTAGAGTCAATGGATCCCAATCATCAATTACTTGGACATTAGTAACTCAAGAGGTCCTAAGTTACCTTTCCATGCCAAGAGTATAAAATTCTACTCTAAAATCCAACCAAGTATTTCATTAAACACTTGGAAGGCATAAAAGGAAAGCATAGTAAAATTGAAAGAAAAGTAAATCTACACTACTCAATTGCAAGGAATTAAATAACAACAAATCAAATGAGCACAATTATTATGAATTACCTCTAATTGAATTGAAAGAGAATAGGAGGAACAAAAATAGATCTAAAACAAAGTATAAGAACAACATAAAGGAAATTACAACAAAAGAATAGAGGAAGATGAATGTAACAACAAGGAACTAAGAGGATAGAAGTAGAAGAAAGCAAAGATTAAAACCTAGATCTAAGAACTAATCCTAATCCTAATCCTAGAGAGAAGTGAGAGCTTCTCTCTCTAGAAACTACTTCTAAACTAATCCTAAACTAATGGTAACTAACATGTGTTTCCCTCTTCATTCCTTGGGTTAAATAGCATCATAAATGAGTTGGATTGGGCCCACAAGGCTTTAGAATTCGTTGGCCACGTTTTGCTTTAAGTGAACCAGGTGGCAGCAACGGCACGTGCGCGTACTATGCGCGTGCGCGCCACCATACGTGTAGCAACTATAGCAAATCTTATATCGTTTCGAAGCCCTGGATGTTAGATTTCTAACCCAACTAGAATCGCATCATTTGGACCTCTGTAGCTCAAGTTATGGTCGTTTAAGTGCGAAGAGGTCGGCTTGACAGCTTTCCGGTTCTTTCATTTCTTCATGAGTTCTCCAACTTTTCATGCTTCTTTCTTCATTCCCTTGATCCAAGCTTTGCCTCCTAAACCTTAAATCACTTAACAAACATATCAAGGCATCTAATGGAATCAAGGTGAATTAAATTTATTTATTTTAAGACCTAAAAAGTATGTTTTCACTCTTAAGTACAATTAAAGGAGAATATACAAAACCATGCTATTTCATTGCATAAATGTGGGTAAATGGTTATAAAATCCCCTAAATCAAGCATAAGATAAGCCCTGCAAATGGGGTTTATCAACCTCCCCACACTTAAACCAAGCATGTCCTCATGCTTAAGCCAAGAGAAAGCAAAGGGCATTAACATTTATTCAATGTAACCTATCTATATGCATCCTATCTACATGAATGCAACTAGATGCAAAATGGTTGTACCTACTTGGTTAAAAATAAATCAATCCTCCAAGTCATACATGCACAAGTAGGGTCAAGATCATATAACGATTCATGAATCCTACCAATTCAAATATAAAAATTGAAGTTCAAATAGACTTGCAAGAAGAACGCTCGTGAAAGCCGGGAATCAAGGAATTGAGCATCGAACCGTCACCGGAAGTGTTTGCACTCTAGTCACTCGGTGTTTGGGGTTGATTCACTCAATTCTCCCCTAATCATGCTTTCCAAGATTTGTTTTTCATCTAACAATCAACAATTATTCATTGCACGCATACATGTATCATGAGGTCTTTTCTTTAGGTTGTAATGGGGCTAGGGTCAAGGTAGGATCATATATGGCTAGTGGACTTAGGATTTGAATCTTTGATTAACTGAAACTTTCCCACCTAACCTATATAATGACCTATACAATTAAGTACTAATCTAACTACCCATTCCTCACTTTTTCACATACTCATGCATTTTCTTTTCATTTCACAACACTTATGCATTGATTCTTATTGAGCTTCACTTTGGGGCATTTTGTCCCCTTTATTGCTCTTCTTTTTTTTTCTTTCTTTTTCTATATACATTTTTTTCTTTTCTTTTCTTTTTTTCTTTTTCACTTTTATTTCTTTTTCTTTTCATTTTTTTTCTTTCAAACTATACACAAGAACATCAATGCATAAGGTCTATACATTTAATCAATACATGAGTATGTACCAATTCCCCAATATAAAAATACAAAACACAAACACCTTTTTATCCCAACCAATGTCCCAAAGTTTTCCCACTCTTGGATGACACTCACACTCACTAGCCTAAGCCAATCAAAGATCCAAATAAAGTACATTCATTGTTTTCCGCTTTAAGACTTGTAATGTGCTAAAATAAGAATAAGTGGGTTAAGCGTAGGCTCAAAGTTGGCTAACAAAGGAAGATAAAAGGTAAGGCCATTTGGGTAAGTGAGCTAATGAAATGATGGCCTCAATCATATAAATGCATGAATACACAAAATAATGGACATAAAGAATCAAACAAATCAAAGATTACAATCATAGGAAAAGAATAATGCACACAAGAAGGAAAAATAAGTGGTTATAAGATGTAACCACATCATTAGGCTCAAATCTCACTTGCTTGTGTTCTTAGCTCAAAAACCATGTTCCAAAATACATTTTTTCAAGCAAGTTCAACAAAAAATTTTCAAATTGGTGGGGTGCCCTAAAACGGTTTCTTGGGAAAGAAATCATCACCCTAACCAAGTAGTCCTAATAAGAAGAAGGTAGTAAAATATGTACAAATTCTATCTAACATGCAACCTATCATGCAAATGCAATAACTAACTAACATTGGTGTTGAAAAAGAAAATTGTTACCCATGGAGATCGGTCGAACGACCTCCCCACACTGGAAGATTGCACCGTCCTCGGTGCACGCAAAGAAGAGCAGAGTGGATGGGTTGCTACAATTGATGAGCTCCTCAAATGGTAGTGCGGATGACTTGTTTGTTGTCCCATTTAAAGGTATTCATTTCTCCCTTCTTGGTGGCCAACCTAAAAGGGGAGGAAAGAAGAACGACAATTAGGCCTACAACAAAGATATCAAAACAAGTATAACGTAGGCCTGGGCTAATGCCAAATAAGAGTAAGGTTCTCACTACATGTTAGCTACGCATGTAGGTGAGAAAACAATATAAGCTAATGGCATATTAACTAATACCTGATGCAAGAGTAAAATCGAAGCATGAAGAGCATATGGCACATCAAGTTCACATAAGAAGAAGTGGGTCATGAAAGATAATATGAGGTCATATCAATGCACAAAGACATAAGAGTCATACAAGATAAAGCATTGATTTAAAAGTTTCATCACCCAACAATATCAAACAAGTCAAGAAGCACCAAAATAATGCAAGAATTTCTCAACAATTGAGTGTAAGAATCCAACACCATTATTGAAATGACACTTAGAAAAAAAACTGAAAACATGCTATAGAAACAAAATGAAAATGGAAAGAGTAGAAGTATGCGAATGCAGTGAACAAAAGAAAATGGAAGATGAGAAAAAAAAACTCTTTTTTTTTTTACCGACGCGTGCGCGTCATGCGTGCTTACGCGTCGATGTGCATATTGGTTGAAGGACGCGTACGCGCCAGGTGCGCGCACGCGTGCATCGAGTTAGGCCGGAGGCATAATGTCGGCCCAAGTCTGGCACAACTCTCGGGTAAAAGTACCAGGAGTGTGGATCGTGCAATCGACGCGCGCGCGCACAGTGTGCGTGCGCGTGCATTGCCAATTTAAGATCATGTGCGCGTACGCGCCAGGTGCGCGCACGCGTGCGTGGACTTGTGCCTTAGGCCCAATGTTCGCACAGCGCAGGCCTAACTCTCGGGTTTTTGGCTGGGGTAGAATTTTTGCATCCACGCGTACGCGTACAGTGCGCGTCTGCGTGGGTGGTCAAAAAATGCTCAGGTGCACGTACGCGTCATGTGAGAACTAGAGTCAATGGATCCCAATCATCAATTACTTGGACATTAGTAACTCAAGAGGTCCTAAGTTACCTTTCCATGCCAAGAGTATAAAATTCTACTCTAAAATCCAACCAAGCATTTCATCAAACACTTGGAAGGCATAAAAGGAAAGCATAGTAAAATTGCAAGAAAAGTAAATCTACACTACTCAATTGCAAGGAATTAAACAACAACAAATCAAATGAGCACAATTATTATGAATTACCTCTAATTGAATTGAAAGAGAATAGGAGGAACAAAAGTAGATCTACAACAAAGTATAAGAACAACATAAAGGAAATTACAACAAAAGAATAGAGGAAGATGAATGTAACAACAAGGAATTAAGAGGATAGAAGTAGAAGAAAGCAAAGATTAAAACCTAGATCTAAGAACTAATCCTAATCCTAATCCTAGAGAGAAGTGAGAGCTTCTCTCTCTAGAAACTACTTCTAAACTAATCCTAAACTAATGGTAACTAACATGTGTTTTCCTCTTCATTCCTTGGGTTAAATAGCATCAGAAATGAGTTGGATTGGGCCCACAAGGCTTTAGAATTCGCTGGCCACGTTTTCCTTTAAGTGAACCAGGTGGCAGCAACGGCGCGTGCGCGTACTATGCGCGTGCGCGCCACCATACGTGTAGCAACTATAGCAAATCTTATATCGTTTCGAAGCTCCGGATGTTAGCTTTCTAACCCAACTGGAACTGCATCATTTGGACCTCTATAGCTCAAGTTATGATCGTTTAAGTGCGAAGAGGTCAGCTTGACAGCTTTCCGGTTCTTTCATTTCTTCATGAGTTCTCCAACTTTTCATGCTTCTTTCTTCATTCCCTTGATCCAATCTTTGCCTCCTAAACCTTAAATCACTTAACAAACATATCATGGCATCTAATGGAATCAAGGTGAATTAAATTTATTTATTTTAAGACCTAAAAAGCATGTTTTCACTCTTAAGCACAATTAAAGGAGAATATACAAATCCATGCTATTTCATTGCATAAATGTAGGTAAAGGGTTATAAAATCCCCTAAATCAAGCATAAGATAAGCCCTACAAATGGGATTTATCAACTTTACTCTTTATTTATATAAAATATTTGCCACTATATCTTACACAAATATTCTGATTAAATTTTGTACCCACAAATGTCCTTTTTTATTTTTATGTTATTCGTTTTAGCTTGCAATGAATTACTAGCTTATAATTGGCAGGAAGTACAAAAATCAAATAATGTTATACCATGTAACTAGGGATGGCAATAGAATTTTGTAGGAGTGAGAATCTTTTTTCTGTTTTCCGTTTCTATTTAGTAAAATGTCTCCACGTTTTTCTCATTCTCATCATGGTTTCCATTTATTCCTTTCTATTGGGAGTGGATATCTGCGGGCATTCATAGATATTTAGTTTTATTTATTTTTTTAATAAAATTAATACAATTATAATAAAATTTAATGCAATTTAATTAAATATATCAAATTAAAATACAAATTAAACACAAATCCAATGTAATCAATATACACATAAAATCTTCAACATGCAAATTAAAATAAAATGATACAAATTTCAATAATTAATTATTACAAATTTAAATATTATGCACATAATTAATTTGTTCTTTTATAAAACTTGAAAAAAAAATAAAGACCATTAAATATACATTTATATAAAAATATTTAAATTATTTTTTTTAAATATTTCACGGATTTTTGTAGAAGCATACCTCAATTTCCACTTCTATTCCAATTTATTTTTGAAGACGAGTCCTTGTTCTCATGAATATTTTATGGGTCCTTATTAACTTTTCCATCACAGATAATCTTTGTGGATATTCGCGGGTACAAGTTTTTTCTATCCCTACATGTAACCAATAATAAGTACTATAAAAAAAATTGTATTATACTCATTGAATTTTTTATATTAAAAAAAATAAATTTTACCTAAGGAAAAAACTATTGAGTTATTCTTTTAAGATGATTGTCATCAAATTTTCAGTGGCTTTTAAAAATTGGACAATGAGTTGCAAAATTAGTAAATGGGAGGTGAAGTCTATTACTCATCGAGTACTCTACTAAATTGTTTAATTAATATTCTCGAAGTAAATTGAGAAAAAGATAGAAGGTAAAAGATTCGATGGTCTCAAAATATTTAGATCATTAATGATTTAATAATAACATATATATTTTTTAACTTTTTTTAATAATTATTAAATAAATTTTATTTAATTTTTTTATAAATTAATTTTTATCTATTATTTAATTTAAAATTTATTTTTTATCTTATAAATTATTATTTTATTATTTATCTATTTTATCTTTAGAATTCTATCTTAATTTTTTTTCTCAATTTTATTTTGATTTAAATACTTTAATTTTATCTTTTTCAATACTAAAATTAATAATTGGTGCAAACCGTCAATTCATTTTTCAATTACCCAATTCTATAATAGTAATCGTCCATCAAATCTCCTTTTGTTATCAATTTGTTCATCATTTTTGTTTATCGCTTTATCCATCTCGTTAATTTTTAATTTGTTCATTGTTTATCGAACTTTGTAGCTACAGAAATTGAAATCTGTAGAGATCTAATCGATGTCTTCATTATAGTAATCAATTGGTTTGTGAAAATCCTTTTTCATCTTACATTGGTAAGAAAACAATCAATTGTTTTAGCAAAACAATCAATTGATCAATAAAACGTGTTTTCTTTAGAACAATCGATTCATCGGTGAAGAAATATGTGTTTTCTTTAAAACAATAGATTGTTTTAAGAAAATAATTGATTTCATGAGTTATTCAATTGATTGGTTGAGAAAAACAATTGATTGATTAAACTATCTAATTAATTAGTTAAACAAATAATTATATATACTCAAAATTTTTTATTATACAAAAAGCAACCAATTATTTGAGAAGATTTATTTAAGCTTTGCTTATTTATGAGTTTTTTTTATATAGTGTTATGTGATCTAGTTTATTGAATAAATTTTTTTATTGGTTAGTTTTAAGATGTCAAATATATTTACGGACACTGAGATGGATGAGCAATACTAGGTGGACGATGACATTAACCAATAAAAAAAGCTAGTATGCGAGCAAGATATGATGGATGAACAATATAAATTTGAACAAGATTTGGAAGATGATTTTATTAAGGGGGAGTATTTTTCTGAAATTGATCTGTTAGAAAATATCCTTGAAGCTGCGTATGCGGTTGACTCCCTACAAGATATTACAATTTTAAATTTCACTAAAATTTGTGTGAAAACATTGGTAGATATCACTTTACTACTTTGTAATTTGTATTTTTTTTATCTAAAGTACTCAAAGTCTAAGGATTTTAGTGCAAGAAAGAGTAGTAAAACTTTCAAGAATAGTATTGGTGAGGTTTACAAACAAAAGTTTGTATGTTATCGACAAGAATTAAGGGAGGAGAAGTATTCAGCGATGGAAAATAGAAAGAAGGAGCCTAGATTAAAAACAAGAACTGAGTATAAAGTCCGAATGGATATTAAATTTTACCTGAAATTCGATGGTGGCATATTTTTTATTTCTCTAATGAATACAACTATGATCTATTAGATAAACAATTCAATCCTATGTTACCTGTTCATAAGAAAATGTCAAAGGCACATATTATATAAATGATGAACATTCTAAAGTCTGAAAATTAAGATTAATACTTCATAGATATTTATTATTCTAGCTAATCAAACAAAGGGTATAAATTTATTGGCTATGATATCAGAGATATGTTTATAATTACACTACAATAAATAAGAATTTTCGCAACGGTCGAAAACCGTTGCCATAGATCGAAAAACCATTGCTAAAACTTTAGGCAACGCTTTGACAACGGTTTTTGACCTGTGGTATATGCGGCCGTTGCCAATGCTCAAAGGCAACGGTTTTTTACCTAAGGCAACAGCAACCAAAAAAACCGTTGCCATAGTTACTAACATAGGCAACGGTTTTGACAACAATCTTTAGAGAACGATTTACAACCGTTACTGGATAGGCAACGGTTTAGAACCGTTCTCTTTCATGATGTAACGGTTTAAAACCATAACTAGATAGACAACAATTTCAAACTGTTGTAGTTTTGTTATTCACAAAGACAACGGTTTAAAAGCGTTGTCTTTGGTGTTTTTTTTTACAACGGTTTTAATACTATTGCCATTTTGTAACTGCTTTTGACCACAGTTTTAACACCATTGTCTTTGGCAACTTTTGACAACGCTATTTTCTAGTTATATATTTCTTTATTTACAATAGTTTTTTCATGTTGCATTGAAATTAATATTTCAACTATTTTTTAATGTCAATAGATTAATATTCCAACTATTTGAATCAAAACACTAAAAAAAACTAATTGAACATTTGATTTATAAAGTACTCTATAAGATTCCTACATGTTTGTGACCTATAAAAATAAAGATTTTGGAAGTCGAATAAACTAAGATACTTTAAAATCACATAATAAAAGTTTAAGTCATAACAATATCTAATCATAAACAAAAGAGATTTGATATATTACAATAGCAAATAGACTCCCCATCATCTCCACAAATTGGTAATTTTTACTCTCTAGTGTTTGATCTTCACAATGTGTGATTAAGTTCTCCCTCACCTTCATAATGATTTTCCTATAAATAAAAAATTAGCAAATTAAATATAATACTAAACCTAATGCTAATAATGCTTACTAATAGAGAGAGGGGATGAGGAAAAAAAAGATAACTACTAGTGATTTTTCTTATGAATTTCCTAATTAATAGCTAGGTCATAATAGCTAATATTAATTTGGTCAAGCAAATTAATAATCTCATTTAAATATAATACAAGAATAAACAAACTACTAATGAAAAAACAAGTAAACCATCATTTGAGATTGTAAAATATGTCTAAAGAGACTGCCATTGACAATTATTCTTGTGCTTCAGTTCAGTTGTGTTGATCAAGCAAGATAGAAGATTTGCTACTAATAAACCATCATTTAATTCCATAGAAAAAGTCAATATATGATTTTGACTTTTGTGTTGATCAAGAACGTTAATAAGCTCAAGGAATTAAATTATGTGAAATAACCAATTATAAAAATTACACAAGAATATTAATTAACTTAACTCCAAATATTAATAAAACTGATTTAATTACTCTAAATTAATTAATTTCTAAAAATAAAGAGTTCATATTAATAAAATAAGTCATAATTTTTTCATAATAAAAGTTACTCAAATTAAACTGTATAATTTTTTTTTGAATCACTCAAATTATACAAAATATTCAATTATAATAAAATTACATATTAAATTTTAGAGAGGGAATTGAATGGAACAAAAACTAATATTTGTTTTAAATTTATTTTCTCCATAAATAATAATTGTTAAATTATTTAAACAACATTAGAAAATTATTTCTTAATAAAAAATTGATGTAATGGTTATAAAACCGTTCTTTAAAATAGTTAAAGAGAACACTTTTATTTTGTTGCTATAACGTAGTAAAAAATTGAACTTCAATAGCAACATCGTAAAAGCCGTTCTCTAAAATAATCTAATAGAACGGTTTTAAAGTGTTACAATATGGGCAACGATTTTTATGCGTATTCTTTGTACAAATATTTATACAACAATAAAAAATCGTTGCCTAAAAACAAATTATTGTAACGGTTATAAAACCGTTCTTTAAAATAGTCAAAGAGAACGGTTTTATTTTGTTGCTATAACGTAGTGAAAAATCAAACTTCAACAACAACACTTTAAAAAACCGTTGTCTAAAATCATCTAAGAAAATAATTTTAAGGCGTTACAAATTTTAGCATTGCTAAAGCCCAAATTTGTAGTAGTATCTATATAATTTTCAGAACACTTAAAAAATAATTAAATTTAAACTATATTTTTTAAGTATTGTTTAAATTTTATAACCAATATACTCATTATAATTATAATAAGCAATGGAATAATTTTTTTTTCTATAAAGGTGTAATATAACCCGACGTTGGAATAATTTTGGCACCAACACTTTATACATGCTTTTTTTTGTGGTCCTGAACACTTTATACATGTTCAAACTTCAAAACATCAATCAAGATTCTATATTTCCAAACGTATAAATAGAATACAAATAAATAAAAAAATTACAATAATTTTTTAAATAAACTAATTGTTGTAAATAAAATATAATTGACAACACATAATATTTATGCAACATAATTGTTAAAATAATAAATAAAAATAACATTACTTCATAATAAAAATATAAATTTATTTAAACTAATATATATATATATATGTGTGTGTGTATTGCATAAAACTAGAGAAAAATTCTAGAGAAAAAGAGCAGAAAACATCTACTTTAAAAGTCATAAAAAAATAATCGAAGAAGTACAACCATCAAACAAATAAATACTCAATAACTAGTATTACCTTTACAACTCATGGTTTGTGTACATATTCCAAAACTAATTGGCTGATGCTACAATTTTGATTTCTTCTGGTTGCAATGACTCATGAGTAAATGCACAGCAATTATCATGTGAATATCATGATCTTCAAGTTACAATTTTGATGCGAATTTTACACCAAAAAACTACCAGTAAGTGCACCGGATCATATCAAGTAATACCACGGTGAGTGGGTTATCGTTTCCACGAGGATTAATGGATTAAGTAAGAAATGATCGAATGATTATTCTAGTTAGACAAATGAAATTGAGAGTTTTGAATATCAACTAACATAAAAGACAGTGAATTAGGAAAAGCAAACAGTAAACATGTGAGAAAATAATATGAGAAGGGAGTTAAGTTTTTGGAGATGTTTAGATTTTCAGATTAACAATGATTGTCAACTACTTTAATCGTACAAAGATTTAGTTCATAGCAAACTCTAAGAGATTGAATTCCAATTCCTTGACAATTCAATCTCTTTTAATCCAACCAACTGTCAATTTTTTGATCAATCAATTGTGTTAAAAGGTTAAGTTCAAATTATGATTTATAAGCCACACAATCCCTAAGAATTCAGAAATAATCCGATTATATGTCATGTATCACATTAAATTCAGATAATTGAAGAATTGTGAGAAAATAATTTCAAGCTTTATTTCCAGTGATTTAACTTTTCTAAGATTCAAAGGGATTCAATTTAGATTAGGGTTATTTTCCAATATACTCTATTCCTTAGGATGAAGAATGAAATCAATTCTTAAATGGAAATTAATGCATTAATAAAGAGTAGAAGAATAAATAATAGTAATTCATTAAAGTAAACAGAGCTCCTAACCTTAACAATGGAGGTTTAGTGGCTCATGGTACAAAAAAAATCCTAAACCTAAAAAAGTGCGTAAAACTAAAAAGTGCCGAAGTGGAGAAGAAAAAGGCCACATGGCAAATCTTTTTTCTTTTTATATCAAATCCTAATTGATACCAAGAAATACTAACTAAACCTAATAATATCTTTTCTATTGATTTATTTGAATTTTAAACTAATAATATGCCTTTCGTGTGATTTGGTTGCGTGCATGGGGACACTCCATATTTTGCTCCCGACGCTAAACGCCAATGATGTGGTATTTAGTGTCACCTATCCCGAGAGGATTGCACACAAATTCAAGGGCTGACACTAAACGCCAGTGACGTGGCATTTAATGCCACATATCCATAGAAGAATTGGCTTGTTTAGCTTGTGCATTCGTGCGTATGCATAATAGATGTACACGTGAGGTCTCTTATTGCGCCAGTTGTGTGTAAGCATGCATGATGCGTACATATGACGACTTCTTTTGCTTCTTTTTGAATTCTGCCAAATCTTCATCCGAATACTACCTTAAATCAACAAAAGGCCACAAAAACTCAAAGTAGCATCTGCTAGGGTATAATTCACAAAATCCTCTAACATATTGACAAAATACCATCATATAGAAAAGATACCTATGATGCTCATGCATCACAACACCACTTAAAGTGTTGCTTATCCTCAAGCAACTCAAACACAGAAAACTAAGATGGGTTTGATTAAAATTTGAATTCTCATTGAAGTTCCTGTCTGTCTTATGAGTGGGGCTTAGCAACTCTATGATCATGAGTGCTTCCTTACTTCTCATTGCTCCTTGAAAACATGGAGATGCCAACATCTTAACAAAATTAGAACTCGGATGATGTTATGAAATCTCACTCCCATTAAGTCTTGATTGATCCTTGAATTCCTTTCTATAAAATAAAGAGAATTTTTCTGTTGACAACTCTAAATGCTCTGTCTCAAGGCGGCTCTTGATAGTAAGCGTTCGATCGGTAATCCTGGACCAGTTGGTCCAAGTTACCGGGTGATGAGGCACCTTGTGGATCTAGTTACTTAAGCCTTTCCTTGACACGATTGCATCGCAAGAATATAGCTAAAAATTTGATCCCGAACATCGATGCCTAAAGCCTTTTTGAACTACTAAATGTCTTGTTTCAAGGTGACTTGTGTAACGGGTTTTCAATCGATAATCCCAAACTAGTTGGTCCAAGTTATCAGGTGATGAAGTACCCCTCAGATCTAATTACCCAAGCTGTCCCTTGGACAATAGACACCACAGGCATGTACTTAGGTCTCAGCCATTGATGCTCAGAGCTTTGCAACTTGATTTTCTTTTGATCTTTTCATCAATTTTTTTGAATACTGCTTTTTCTTTGCTCTCTTTTTTTCTTGCCAATTCTTTTAGTTCAAGGATCAACCTTTTGTTCATTTTTGGAGATTTCATAACACTTCTCTAAGTCTCTGTTCATAAAGAATTAACATCCTTCCTTTCTAAGGTCATTCATACTCCATTCTGTTTATGCAATCATAATCACAAGTATATATACCACCACATGTAATGTGACCAGACAATTGTAAAATAAACTCAACTTCTAATATAATAACAACACTCTTCTCTCTCTCTTTTTTTGAATACTGCTTGGAGACATTACATGAGGCATCATTAAAATAAGAACATTAAACTAAAAATTAACTAAAAACTAAGAAAAATAGAAAAATAGGAATCATGCAAATAAACTGAAATAAACAGAAAACATAAAATATAATCATAATAATTGATGAGCGGATATTTTATACGCTTTTTGGCATCATTTTCATATAGTTTTCATTATGTTTTGTTTAAGTTTTATTATGTTTTCATAGGTTTTAGTGCAAAATTCACATTTTTGGACTCTACTTTGAATTTGTGTGTTTTATGGTGATTTCAGGTATTTTCTGGCTGAAATTGAGGAGCTTGAACAAAAGTCTGATTCAGAAGCAGAGAAAGGACTACAGATGCTGTTAGGATCTAACCTCCGTGCACTCGAAGGAGATTTTCTGGAGCTACAGAAGTCCAAATGGCGCGCTCTCAATGGATATGGAAAGCTAACATCCAGGGCGTTCCAGAAATATATAATAGTCTATACTTTGCTTTGGAAATAAAGGCCAAAAACTAGCATTCAACGCCAGCCACCAGCCCTATTCCTAGTGTCCAGCGCCCACAGGGGAGCAGCTGGCGTCCAACGCCCATAATGGAGTCCCTAGCCAGCGTTCAACACCTCTAATGGATACTAGCTTATGGAAAACACTCAAGCTCAGCCCAAACCCTCACCAAGTGGGCTCCAAAAGTGGATTTTCGCACTACAAGACTAGTTTATCTTATTTCTGTAATTCGTAGTTAGCAGATTAGTATATATATACAAGAGTTCACCATTATTAGAAACTCTTGCCTACTTTTACCTTTTCCATTGTATTTTCAAACAGCATGAATCACTAACCTTCTAAGGTTAAGGTTAGGAGCTCTGTTGAGTTTCATGGATCAACAATATTACTATTTTCATTCAATATGTCTGATTCAATTCTCTTATGCAACCTCGTTCTTCATCTTATGAATTAAGGGTGACCCGTGACAATCACCTTTGTTCTACATGGGTTCCGTGCGATTTCTGACCCGATTAGTGTTGAACTAAAGCTAGAGATTACATTGCGGATTCCAATAGAGCATCTGAGCAACTTTGGATATGTGACATATAATCTCGTTGACTATGGAGAACTCATGAAGAAATGAAGGAATCGCAAAAGCTGTCAAGCCCACCTCTTCGCGCTTAATCGACCATAACTTGAGTTACAGAGATCCAAATGATGCAGTTTCAGTTGCGTTGGAAAGCTAACATCCGGGGCTTCGAAATGATATAAGATTTTCCATAGCTGCATCGAACATAGGGGCGCGCACTCGCACAGTACGCGTACACACCGATGGTTGCACATGATCCACTTAATATAACTCGTGGCAAGCGATTTTAGAAGCCTTGCGGGCCCAATCCAACTCATTTCTGATGCTATTTAAGCCAAGGATTAAAGGGGAATCAACACATATAGTTACCATTAGTTTAGTTTAGTTTAGTTTTGGAGGGGAAGTTAATTTTTAGAGAGAGAAGCTCTCACTTCTCTCTAGGATTAGGATTAGGCTTAGGTTTAGGTTAATCTCATCTTAGATCTAGGTTTAATTCATGCTTTGACTTACTTTTCCTTTACAATTTCTTGTTCCTCTACTCTTCCTCTCTCTAATTTTGTATTTCATTCTTGTAATTGTTTACTTTGTTGTTGGTGCACTCTTTCTTCTTCTGTTTTCCTTTAATGCAATTTAAGGTAATTCATGTAGATCTTGTTTTCTTTAATTGTTGTTGTTAATTCTTTGCAATTAGTTGTTGTTAGATTTGTTCTTGTTGTTGATTTACTATGCTTTCTTTTTGTGCCTTCCAAGTGTTTGATAAAATGCTTGAGAAGATGTTAGAGTAGAATTTTATGCTCTTGGCTTGGAAAGGTAACTTAGGAACTCTTGAGTTACTAATGTCTAAGTAATTGATGATTGGGATCCATTGACTCTAGTTCTCACTAATTGAATTAGTGGAAAGTTAGGACTTATGGATTAGGATTGATATAGCTCATTTTACTTTCCTTTACTACTAGTTAGAGGATGACTTAATGGGATTTATCCTTGCCAATTCTCAAGTTGTGGTTAGTGATTAGGATAGAGATCCTTGACCACCAACCCTTGCCAAGACCTTTTTAGCCATTAGTTTACTTCCTTGCCATTTATCTTTCATGTCTCTTATCAAAACCACAAAACATATTCCATAACCAATAACAAGACACTTTATTGCAATTTTTAGGGAGAACGACCCGAGGTTTAAATACTTCGGTTTATAATTTTAGGGGTTTGTTACTTGTGACAAACAAATCTTTTGTATGAAAGGATTATTGCTTGGTTTAGAAACTATACTTCGACGAGATTTCATTTGTGAAATTCTAAACCATCAATAATCCGTTCATCACACGCCTAGCTTCTCAGCTAGACTTGGCGCGCCATGCCTGGCTCCCCAAGTGGCACACATTCTTCATTAACTAACTTGGCGTGCCACGCCTTCAAGCCCAAGTGGCATGCCCAGGTCTTTCTTTTGCTCCTCTATCCTGGCGTGCCATGCCTTCGAGCTCAAGTGGCACGCCCAGAGTCTTTCTTCCTCTCTTGCTTTCTGGAATCTTGAACCACGCCCATAGTAAGCTCTTCATCTTTCCTCTCTGGAAAACAACGCTGGCGTGCCATGCCCAGTAGGTGGCGTGCCACGCCCATAATAAACCTTCAACTTCACTATCTGAAAAACAACACTGGTGTGCCACGCCCAGTAGGTGGCGTGCCACGCCCATAATAAGGCTTCCTCATTCGTCTTTAGAAAACAACACTGGCGTGCCACACTGTTTGTGATGCAAGCATGACTCCCTTTGGTCTAGTGGCTAGCGTGCCACTGCCCAGTATTCAAGTGGCACGCCCTTGGTTCTTCCTCCTTGTGTGCTAAAGTTGGCATGCCATGCCTTTGACATCAAGTGGCATGCCCATGTTGGGGCTACATTCTTCAAGCATTGGCGTGCCGCGCCTAGAACCCAAGTGGCACACCCAAGTCACAATTAAAGTTGGCGTGCCACGCCTTCGACATCAAGTGGCATGCCCAGTGTTGAACCTTCAAGTCCCTTTTCTAGAGCAATGAACTGGCGTGCCACGCCTTCAAGTTCAAGTGGCACGCCCATTGTGCATGAGGGGGTTGGCGTGCCACGCCCTCTTTGTGGTCTTTAAAAGTGCTCTCTGGAAAGTATAACTGGCGTGCCACGCCCATAATAAAGCTCATTGTCCCTTCTTTAGAGTTTATAACTGGCGTGCCACACCCATTATGCTTCATCTCCCTGGCGTGCCACGCCCATAGTGAGCTCCATGGGCTTCTTCTCTGGACTGGATAACTGGCGTGCCACGTCCATAGTAAGCTCCATGGGCTTCTTCTCTGGACTGGATAACTGGCGTGCCATGCTTTCGATGTCAAGTGGCACTCCCATTGTAATTCTTGCATTGTACCTTTTGGATTTATGAACTGGCGTGCCACGCCTCTCAGCTGGCGTGCCACGCCCATGCAATTTGTTGCCGTCTGCACCAAGTGGCACGCCCAACACACATGCCCAGCACACTTTTCTTGTTTCCTTCTTCTTTTGTTGCTCTTTTCACCTGGAATTCAAATAAAACTCATTTCAAAGCAATGCACCATAATATTAATCATTTAACTCATGAAATTGCATTGATTGAACGAAATTGAATTCTTTTTATTGTCCTTTTAGATAGGAGAAAGAGGTAGATGATGCAAGTCATCACAACATCAAACTTAAGCTTGGCTTGTCCCCAAGCAAATCAATATGAATTGTTCTTAATGGATTGAGACTTGACCTTAAAGAAATGTATTCATGACTTAAGGATAGAGGCTAAGTATTAACTCATGCATGAATCTTATTATATCACAATGAACTCTTAATCTTTTGAGGATTCTTTTTAAGTACTTTGCTCTTGGACCCCTTTCTATTGATTGTCACCTTGAAGTAGCAAGAGTTGCTTTTTTTTTTATTGTTCTTTTCTTTTCACTTCTTTTCTGTTGCTATTTGATTGACCACGACTCTAAGTGTTTTGTCTTAAGATGACCCTTTAAATTAGGCTTTCTGTAAGACCCAGAACTTTTGAAAAGTCTTATTATGATCAAGTTTCAAATCATATGGTTACTTATAGCCTTAATTTCAGAAATTATTTTATTAAAGATAATTAAGGCAAGTTTTGATTTATTGAATTTGAGACGAGTTATGATTATTATCCAATTTTATAATTATTGGATTATTTTCTATATTTAAATTATAAAGTTAGCAGTTATGAAATAATAAGGATTTTATATGATTTGGATTAGATAAGTAATATTTTAAATATTAATACTGCTATTTTGGAAAATGAAGAAATTAAGTATATTATTTCTAATTATTTAATTTGGGCATTTTATTAAAAATAATTTGTAAAATTGATGAGCAAATAGTACTTTCTCTATATAATTAATGTTGGGTTTAATTTGGGTTTCAATTATTATATTATTCTTAATTTTATTTAAAATTACCGAATTACCCTTAACCCTAATTTTACTCAAAAAAACCCTAACCTTGAAACCCTACCCAGTTACTCGTTGTTTCCCATACCCCAGCAGCCACAATACGCACGATTTCCTTTCTGCTTTTCCATGAAAGGAAGGAAACAGAAGCAGAAAGTGAAATTGAGGGAGAAGGAAGAAGGGGTCGCCGGCGTGAAGGGGGAAGGGAAGGGAGTTCACCGTGCCGCCATCGACCTCAGCCGCCTCATCGCGAGCTGTGCTTCACAGCCCACACCCACACGGTTTTCTTCACCGTGAAAGAAGAGAAGCTGAAAGGGGGACCTGAGAGAGCGAGGAACAGGCAAGAGAGCGAGAGGGTCGCGCCGCCACAGTCGTCCAGGGAGAACGCCGGGAAGGAGGAGCTGCTGTGTTGCCTAGAACCGCGTTCAACTCACCGCTGTTCAGGCTCCAGTTTGCCGTCACCCTCGTGCAGTCGCCGCCGCGAAATAGCCTTGCATCCGCCGCCGTCTTTGCGGGACTTGGGTGGCCGCGGCCGCTCCTCGCCGTGGAGCCCGTGTCGTCGCCGTTCAGCCATCGCCGGAGCAGAGACGCGTGAGGGAGATAGACGCCGCCAGGAGGGTCGCGTCACTGCCACTGCCTGTGCCGCCGTCGTCGTCACTGGACTTCTTGAGCGCCGCCATCAGAAAAGGTTCTGGTCGTCGTTAATGGAGTTAGCCGGGACTGTTCCACGGCTTTGCCGCTCATCACGATCCTGTTCTGTTTTGGTTAATGCTGTTGCTATTGTTCTGGCCACCGGAAAACCTCGCTGCCGCCACCTCTGCTGCGGAAACAGCCGCTGAGTCTTCTATGATGGTAAGCTCTAACTCTGCTTCAGCTTCTTTATCCGTTAATTTCTTCATGGGCCATGAGAGTTGTTGCTAAGGCTGGTTTTGTCAGGAGTTTACCGCGAGTTGCTGTCGCTCTGGTCACCGGCTGTGATGTTGGTGTTACCGGAACCGCCACTGGTGCAGCCGCTGCGTGGTTCCCTCGAGTACGGTAAGCGTTTTGTTTGGAAGAGTCTTTTAATCGCTGCTTTATTATCATACGCTGACGTTTTGCGGCATTAATTGCTATGAGATTGAGTTTCGGTTATTGTATGTTGCGATTAGAGTTGTTGAGACTGTTGCGAAAGTGGCTTGGAGATGAGGTTTTGGTTGCCGTTAGTTCGATTTGAGGCGGAAAAGACTTGATGAGTTATTTGGGTTATGGAATTGCATTTTGAGGTAGGGGCTGATGAGCGGATAATTTATACGCTTTTTGGCATTGTTTTTAGGTAGTTTTTAGTAAGTTCAAGCTACTTTTAGGGATGTTTTCATTAGTTTTTATGCTAAATTCACATTTCTGGACTTTACTATGAGTTTTTATGTTTTTCTGTGATTTCAGGTAATTTCTGGCTGAAATTGAGGGACTTGAGCAAAACTCTGATAGGGGGCTGACAAAGGACTGCTGATGCTGTTGGAATCTGACCTCCCTGCACTCGAAATGGATTTTCTAGAGCTACAGAACTCCAAGTGGCGCGTTCTCAACGGCGTTGGAAAGTAGACATCCAGAGCTTTCCAGCAATATATAATAGTCCATACTTTATTCGGGAATTGACGACGTAAACTGGCGCTCAACGCCAGTTCCATGTTGCTGTCTGGAGTAAAACGCCAGAAACACGTCACGACCCGGAGTTGAACGCCCAAAACACGTTACAACTTGGTGTTCAACTCCAATAAAAGCTTCAGCTCGTGGATAGACCAAGCTCAGCCCAAACATACACCAAGTGGGCCCCGGAAGTGGATTTATGCATCAATTACTTACTCATATAAACCCTAGTAGCTAGTTTATTATAAATAGGACTTTTTACTAGTGTAGTAGACATCTCTGGACGCCTAGTCCTTAGACCATGGGGGCTGGCCATTCGGCCATGCCTGAACCTTTCACTTATGTATTTTCAACGGTGGAGTTTCTACACACCATAGATTAAGGGTGTGGAGCTCTGCTGTACCTCAAGTTTTAATGCAATTACTACTGTTTCTATTCAATTCTCTTTATTCCTGTTCTAAGATATTCGTTGCACTTCAACTTGATGAATGTGATGATCCGTGACACTCATCATCATTCTCACCAATGAACGCACGTGACTGACAACCACTTTCGTTCTACCTTAGGCCGGGCGCATATCTCTTGGATTCCTTAATCAGAATCTTCGTGGTATAAGCTAGAATTGATGGCGGCATTCATGGGAATCCGGAAAGTCTAACCTTGTCTGTGGTATTCCGAGTAGGATTCTGGGATTGAATGACTGTAACGAGCTTCAAACTTCTGAAGGCTGGGCGTTAGTGACAGACGCAAAAGAATCAAGGGATTCTATTCCAACCTGATTGAGAACCGACAGATGATTAGCCGTGCTGTGACAGAGCATTTGGACCTTTTTCACTGAGAGGATGGGATGTAGCCATTGACAACGGTGATGCCCTACATACAGCTTGCCATGGAAAGGAATGATGTAAGAAAACTGTAATTTGAGCAGTAGGAAAGCAGAGATTCAGAAGGAACACAGCATCTCCATACGCCTATCTGAAATTCCCACCATCAATTTACATAAGTATTTCTATCCCTTTATTTTATTTATCTTTTAAATATCCAATCCAATTACATTTGACTCTACCTGACTGGGATTTACAAGATGACCATAGCTTGCTTCATACCAACAATCTCCGTGGGATCGACCCTTACTCATGTAAGGTATTACTTGGATGACCCAGTGCACTTGCTGGTTAGTTGTGCGAAGTTGTGAACCATGGTATTGGCACCAGTTTTTGTCGCCATTGCCAGGGAAAGAAAAAGCAATGAATTTTACAAAATGCAATAACATATGAATCATCAAAATGGCGCCGTTGCCGGGGAATTGCAATGGTGTTGTGTTATTGGTTATTGTATATATGTGAATATTGTGAATAGCTTGATTTTTTTTGGATTGCTTGTTAGTTTTTGCTAGTCTTAGTATTTTGTTTCATTATTTCTTATTAGTTTTTGTGTCTCATTTGCTCTTGCTACCATGAATTCTCATTTTGGCTATGAGTGTGATTACAACTATGTTGTAGGTGATGGGAGCTGCAATGAAGAGATGCATCAAGGATGGGACAATCAAAGGTGGGAGGAGCCATACGCTTATGATCAATCCTCATGGCAACAACCCCCACCAATGCACTATGAAGAAGAGCCATTCTATGATGCATATCAATCCAATGGCTATGGTGAATCACCTTGTGACTTTCAAGAACCACCACCATATGCCTATGAACCATATCCTCAACATAACTCTCAACCATACTCACAAGCCTCTTTTCACCAACCACCTTCATATGACCCTAATCCATATCCATCCTACCAACAACCATATGAACCATATGAACCACATATAGAGCCACCACCACCCCAACATCAACATTTTCAAGAGCCACCCCCTCCATATTATTACCAAGATGAACCACCTCCAATATACGAAAATTTTCAACCACAAGAGGAATATTACTTTCCACCACAACCTTCCATGGAAGAATACTTATATCCATTGATCCAAGAGCCACATGATCCTAATCATATTATCCAAGAGGAACAAGAGTCAATGGATCATCTCAAGGAAGCATTGGATCAATTTCAAGCAACCATGGAGTGTGTTGTGCAACAAGTGAAAAGAATGGAAAATATTGAACCACCACAACTCTACCAAGAAGAACCACCTTCCTACTATGAACCCTTCCCCCAAAATGATGAACCCTTCCACCCACCCCAATCTCTAATGGATGAAACCCTTGGTGTTCTTGTTCAAGGGCAAGAAGAGATGCAAAGGGATGTGCAAAATTTCATGGCCGCCTTGGATGCAGTAACAAATCAATTAGCCTCCTAATGCTTGAACACTCAAGGAACTCCCATGGCTACATGTGGAGAATCAAATGAAGAACATAGCATGAAGGAGAGATTGGAAACTCCGGTGGGAAATGAGGGAAGTTGCTTTGTATTGGAACAATTGGAGGAAGCTTTAATTGTTGAAGACAAGGAAGAAGTGGTAGAAGACTTAGGAGATGCGAAGCCTCCATGGGAACATAGAGTTAAAGAAAACCCCTCCAAGATGATTGAAATTGATGCTAGGGAGGAAAGTGCACACCTTCCAAGGTATATTCCATATGAAGACTTGGATGGGATAGAGAAAGAATTGGGTTCCCTTGGTGATGAAGATCAAGCATCAAGTCTTAGTGGTGAAGAATCCTTTGAGCATGAAGAACCTTCTCCGGTTGGATTTGAAAGCGTTAAGGAGGTAAATTTCTCTCACCCTCCCTATTATGATTTAAGTAAAGGAAAAGGTTTTGATAAAATTGTTGAACAACGGATTGAGATTAAGAGATCTTGTGAAGAGGTGGAAGTCCCTAGAAATAGAAGAACGAGGGTTGGCTATGCTTTGTCAAAATCTTTGCTTAGGTTGCCATCTACACCTTCATTTGAGTGGGTGAAATTCATTTCTATTAGCTTTATTATCCCACTTGAATATGGTTTACTTGAAACGGATGGCCAACTTAGGGAAGTTTGTGGGATGAAGCGTAAGCGGAAAAGGTTTTGTGGTGGGCGTTGCAAATCAAGGCTCATTATGGTTGATGCATCAAACATGAGATATAAAGGTTGGAGTAGTGCTCAAATAGATGGGTCTAGGAGGATTGTTGGGCACTTTATAGAGAATTCACCTTACTCACCACCCGGTTGGACTAATAATGATGATCAACCTCAAGACGGGTGTGAAAACAAAGTGTGGGATCCCGGATTACAAAAAGAGGACCAACTTTGGGAGCCCCAAGCGTGTGAAGAACTCCATCAACACTTGGCTCAACCCATGGGAAATCTTGGGGCACAATGGAAAACCAAGCATTGGTGGGAGTTCCAAGATGAGTACAAGCACAAGCCACCTTGATGAGGAGCTCCCCATAAGTCCAACTTAAGGATAATAAACAAAAGTGCTAGGTGGGAGACACCCCACCATGGTAAAATCCTTTCATTTTCTCTTTTGTACATATTGGTAGAACTAGTTTAATTTCATGTTTAGACTAGTTGGTTGAGTTTAATTAGTATTTTAACATGTTAAATAAGGTTTTAGGGAGTTTTGGTAGTAGCTTGGAGGGTTGGAATGCTTGGATTGGTGCAAAAACATAACAGAAATTTTTGAAAAACAGAGCACCATCCACGCGTTCGCGCACATGACGCGTACGCGCACCTGAGCATTTTCCGACCACCCACGCGGACGCGCACTGTACGCGTACGTGTGGATGCAAAATTCGACTCCAGCCAAAAACCCGAGAGTTAGGCCTGCACTGTGCGAACATTGGGCCTGAGGCACAAGTCTATGCACGCGTGCGCGCACCTGGCGCGTACGCGCACATTATCTTAAATTCGCAATGCGCGCGCACGCGCACTGTGCGCGCGCGCGTCGATTGCACAATCTGCACCCCCGGTACTTTTACCCGAGAGTTGTGCCAGACTTGCGCCGACATTATGCCTCCGGCCTAATTCGATGCACGCGTGCGCGCACCTGGCGCGCACGCGTCCTTCAACCAGTATGCACATCGACGCGTAAGCACGCATGACGCGCACGCGTCGGTGAAAAAAAAATCAATAATGGTGTTGGATTCTTACACTCAATTGTTGAGACTTTCTTGCATTATTTTGATGCTTCTTGACTTGTTTGATATTGTTGGGTGATGATCCTTTTAAATCAATGCTCAATCTTTTATGCACTTGTGTTCTTTGTGCATTGATATGACCTCATATTGTCTTTCATGACCCACTTCTTCTTATGTGAACTTGATGTGCCATATGTTTTTCATGCTTTGACTTTACTCTTGCATCAAGTATCATTGATATGCCATTTTCTCTTATTGTTTCTTCCTCTACATGTTGTAGCTAACATGTAGTAAGGAATCATACTCTTATTTAGCATTAGCCCCCGCCTATGTTCTAATTGCCTTGATATCTTTGTTATAGGCTTAATTTTCTTTCTTTCTTTCCTTTTGGGTTGGCCACCAATACGGAGGAAAGGAAAGTTTCTAAATGGGGCAACAAACAAGTCATCCGCACAACCTTTTGAAGGAGCTCATCAATTGTAGCAACCCGTCCACCTAGCTCTCCTTTGTATGCACCGAGGACGGTGCAAACTTTTAAGTGTGGGGAGGTCGTCCGACCGTTCGGCGATTTTGGGTGACAAACTTCTAATCCCAACACTTTTGCATTTCATTTTAGGTTTTTAGGATTCTTATTGCATATATATACACAATAAGCTTAGTCAAAATAATGAATTTTTCAAGATTTCTATCTATAGGGCACCGTAATTGATTTGAGTAAAGAAAAAAAAACTTTTCATAGAACTTGCTTGAATTATATATATTGTGGATCATGTTTTTGAGCTAAGAACACAAGCAAGTGAGATTTGAGCCTAATGGTGTGGTTACATCTTATAACCACTTATTTTTCCTTCTTGTGTGCATTATTCTCTTCCTATGATTGTAATCTTTGATTTGTTTGATCCTTTATGTCCATTATTTTGTGTATTCATGCATTTATATGAGTGAGGCCATCATTTCATTAGCTCACTTACCCAAATAGCCTTACCTTTTATCTTCCTTTGTTAGCCATATTTGAGCCTACGATTAACCCACTTTATTCTTATTTTAGCACATTACAAGCCTTAAAGCGGAAAACAATAAAAGTCCTTATTTGGATCTTTGATTAGCTTAGGCTAGTGTATGTGAGTATCATTCAAGTGTGGGAACCTTGGGACATTGGGCGAATAAAAGGGTAGTTTTGTATTATTATTGGAAATATTGGGTATTGGGTACATACTCATGTATTAATCAAATGTTAGACCTTATGCATTAATGTTCTTGCATATAGAAAAAAAATGAGAAAAACAAAAGAAAAAGAAAAGAAAAATAATATGGAAAAGAAAAAAATGTATATAGAAAAAAAAGAAAAAAAGAAGAAAAAGAAAGAAATAAAAAGGGGACAAAATGCCCTAAAGCAAGGCGAGACTCAATAAAGATCAATGCATAAGTGTTGTGAAATGAAAAGAAGATGCATGAGTATGTGAAAAAGTGAAGATTGGGTAGTTAGGTTAGAATTTAATTGTATAGGATGTCATAGGTTAGGTGGGAAGTTTAAGTTTATCAAAGATTCAAATTTCAAACTCACTTAACCAAATATGCATCCTACCTTGACCCTAGCCCCATTACAACCTAAAGAAAAGACCTCATGATACTTGTATGCATGCATGAAATATATGTCGATTGTTAGAAGAAAAACAAATCTTAGAAAGCATGATTAGGAGAGAATTGAGTGAATCAACCCTAAACACTTGAGCGAATAGAGTGCAAACACTACCGGTGAGGGTTTGATGCTCAATTACATGTTTCCACTTATGATCATCTCTTTTCATGCAAGTTTGTAAAAATATTTAATAACTCAATTCAATTGTGGATTAGACTTGCTAGTCCTTAGCCCTTGTGCATATATGCTTCTTGGGAATTAATTTATTTTGACCAAGCAATTGCATTCATGTAGATAGTTGCATATAGGTAGATTGCATTTAGTTAGTTTTCATTGAATAAATGTTGATCCCTTTGCTTTCTCTTGGCTTAAGCATGAGGACATGCTTGGTTTAAGTGTGGGGAGGTTGACAAACCCCAATTTGACGGTTTATCTTGTATTGAATCTAGGGGATTTTATCACCTTTTACCCACATTTACTCAATGAAATAGCATGGTGATGAGCGGATATTTTATACGCTTTTTGGGGATAATTTCATGTAGATTTTAGTATGTTTTAATTAGTTTTTAGTTAAATTTTATTAGTTTTTAGGCAAAAATCATATTTCTGGACTTTACTATGAGTGTGTGTATTTTTCTGTGATTTCAGGTATTTTCTGGCTGAAATTGAGGAAGCTGAGCAAAAATCTGACTTAGGCTGAAAAAGGACTGCTGATGCTGTTGGATCCTGACCTCCCTGCACTCGAAATGGATTTTCTGGAGCTACAGGTGTCCAAGTGGCGCGCTCTTAACGGCGTTGGAAAGTAGACATCCAGGGCTTTCCAGCAATATATAATAGTCCATACTTTGCGCGAAGATAGACGACGTAACTTGGCGTTGAACGCCAAGTACATGCTGCTGTCTGGAGTTAAATGCCAGAAACACGTCATGATCCGGAGTTGAACGCCCAAAACACGTCATAACTTGGAGTTTAACTCCAAGAAAAGCCTCTACTCGTGGATAGCTTTAGTCTCAGCCCCAGCACACACCAAGTGGGCCCCAGAAGTGGATTTCTGCACCAATCATCTTAGTTTACTCATATTCTGTAAACCTAGGTTACTAGTTTACTATTTAAACAACTTTTAGAGAATTATTCTGTACCTCATGACATTTTCAGATCTGAATTACATACTTTGTTACGGCATGAGTCTCTAAACTCCATTGTTGGGGGTGAGGAGCTCTGCGGCGTCTCGATGATTTAATACAATTCCTTTGTTTTCCATTCAAACACGCTTGTTCTTATCTAAGATGTTTATTCGCGCTTAATTGTGAAGAAGGTGATGATCCGTGACACTCATCACCTTCCTCAATCCATGAACGTGTGCCTGACAACCACCTCCGTTCTACATCAGATTGAATGAATATCTCTTAGATTCCTTAATCAGAATCTTCGTGGTATAAGCCGGATTGATGGCGGCATTCATGAGAATCCGGAAAGTCTAAACCTTGTCTGTGGTATTCCGAGTAGGATTCCGGGATTGAATGACTGTGACGTGCTTCAAACTCCTGAGGGCTGGGCGTTAGTGACAGACGCAAAAGAATCAATGGATTCTATTCCAACCTGATTGAGAACCGACAGATGATTAGCCGTGCTGTGACAGAGCATAGGAACGTTTTCACTGAGAGGATGGGAAGTAGCCATTGACAATGGTGACACCCTACATAGAGCTTTCCATGGAAGGAGCCTTGCGTGTGTTGAAGGATTTCAAGGAAGAGTTGAAGTCAAAGGACAAAGCATCTCCAAAACTCCAACATATTTCTCATTACTGCACAACAAGTAATACTGTTATTCTCTTTTATTTTTATAATCAAATCTGGTAATTTCACTTTTAATCCTATTGGCCTCCTGACTAAGATTAATAAAATAAACATTGATTGCTTCAAGCCAATAATCTCCGTGGGATCGACCCTTACTCACGTAAGGTATTACTTGGACGACCCAGTGCACTTGCTGGTTAGTTGTGCGAATCACAAATTCGTGCACCAAGTTTTCGGCGCCGTTGCCGGGGATTATTGAGTTTGGACAATTGAAGGCATATTTTATTTCTTAGATTAGGAATAATTTATTTTTGTTGTTATAGAGTCATTAAATTTTGATAGGATAATCTCTTTTCAAAAATTTCTTTTCAAAAATATTATTTTTCTTAATTAATTGTTAAATTTTCGTGAGTTTAGTGTCTTGTTCTAAGTTTGGTGTCAATTGCATATCTCATATTTTTCTTTAAAATTTTCGACTTGTGTTCTTTGTTCTTCATTGATCTTCAAGTTGTTCTTGCTTATTTTTCTTGTTTGATCTTGAGTTTTTCTTGCTTTGTGTCTTTTCTTGTTTCACTTGTGTTCTTTTTTAAAGCATTAATTGGAATATCTAGAACAAGTGTTATATTTATTCCCAATTGGCTAGAGTATTGGCGTACATTCTTGATAATTGGGTATACGCTTTGGAACCTTTTTCAAAAACAATTTTTCTTGATTTAATCTTGTGCCAAACTTTAAGTTTGGTGTTTTCTTGTTAATCCTTCATAATTTTCGAAAATTTTATTAAAGTTTTCTAAAAATTTTAAGTTTGGTGTTCTTTCTTGTGTTCTTGGTGTTCTTGTGAATCTTCAAAGTGTTCTTGAAGTTTTTCTTGTGTCTTGATCTTAAAATTTTTAAGTTTGGTGTTCCTTGGTGTTTTCCCTCCAAAAATTTTCGAAAATAAGGAACATTAGATCTAAAAATTTTAAGTCTTGTGTCTTTTGTGTGTTTTTCTCTTTCATCATAAAATTCAAAATTCAAAAAAAAAAAAAATTTATTTTCTAACCAATTTTAAAACTACATTTTCGAAATTTTTAATATAAAATCCAAATTTCAATTTCAAATTTTTCGAAAAAATTTTCACAAAGTATTTTCAAAATATTTTTCATATATTCCATTTTTTGTTATTCCACTACTATAAAATAAATAATATCAACATACATATCATCACTCTTGTATTCCAGTATGGAAGTAAGTATGAATGGACAAGACAAGAGGACTCTGGGGTCATATGCTAACCCCACTACTGCTTCATATGGGAGTAGTATCTGTATACCCTCCATTGGAGTTAGTAGCTTTGAGCTGAATCCTCAGCTCATTATCATGGTGCAGCAAAACTGCCAGTATTCTGGTCTTCCACATGAAGAACCTACAGAGTTTCTGGCACAATTTTTACAAATTGCTGACACAGTACATGATAAGGAAGTGGATCAGGATGTCTACAGATTATTACTGTTTCCATTTGCTGTAAAAGATCAAGCTAAGAGGTGGTTAAATAACCAGCCTAAGAACAGCATAAAAACATGGAAGCAGCTGTCAGAAAAATTCCTGAATCACTATTTCCCTCCAAAACGGATGACACAGCTAAGGCTAAGCATCCAAGGCTTCAAACAAGGAGATAATGAATCTCTTTATGATGCCTGGGAGAGATACAGAGAGATGCTAAGAAAATGCCCCTCTGAAATGTTTTCGGAATGGGTGCAATTAGACATCTTCTACTATGGGCTTATAGAAAAAGCTCAGATTTCTCTAGACCACTCAGCTGGTGGATCTATACATATGAGAAAAACAATTGAAGAAGCTCAAGAGCTTATTGATACAGTTGCCAGAAATCAGCATCTGTACCTAAGCAGTGAATCTTCTGTGAAAGAAGAAGCTAAAACAGTAACTGCTGAACTCAGTCCGGTGGATCAGGCTAATGAATTCAATCAGCAATTAGATTTTCTAACTCAGCAGCTAGCCGAATTCAAGGAAATATTACAGGAAACAAGAATGGCTAACAGGAACATGGAAGTACAATTAAAGCAGACAGAAAAGCAACTGTCAAAACAAATAACAGAAGAATGCCAAGCAGTTCAATTAAGAAGTGGGAAAACATTAAATACCTCACTTCAAAGCAGCAGGAAACCAAGAAATGAACAAGAGAATACTCAAAATCCCTCTGAGGACAATCAGAGCCCAGAGAGGAACAAAGCTGGCGCTGAACGCCCAGACCATGCTCATTCCTGGCGTTCAACGCCAGAAACAAGCATGAATCCGGCGTTGAACGCCCAAAGGGAGCATGGTTCTGGCGTTCAAACGCCTGTAACAAACAAGGAAGTGGCGTCTAACGCCACTCCAGCTCCCACCACTGGCATTCAAATGCCAGTGGGGAATCAGTCACATACAAGTGCTGACCTTTCTAAAAAGGCTTCCCAATCCACTTCTGTAGGTAATAAACCTGCAGCAACTAAGGTTGAGGAATACAAAGCCAAAATGCCTTATCCTCAAAAACTCCGCCAAGCGGAACAGGATAAGCAATTTGCCCGCTTTGCAGACTATCTCAGGACTCTTGAAATAAAGATTCCGTTTGCAGAAGCACTTGAGCAAATACCCTCTTATGCTAAGTTCATGAAAGAGATCTTAAGTCATAAGAAGGATTGGAGGGAAACTGAAAAAGTTTACCTCACTGAAGAATGCAGTGCAGTCATTCTTAAAAGCTTACCTGAGAAGCTTAAAGATCCTGGGAGCTTTATGATACCATGCACATTAGAGGGTACTTGTACCAAGCAAGCTTTATGTGATCTTGGGGCAAGTATCAACCTAATACCTGCATCTACTATCAGAAAGCTTGGCTTAACTGAAGAAATCAAACCAACCAGGATATGTCTTCAACTTGCTGATGGCTCCATTAAATACCCATCAGGCGTGATTGAAGACATGATTGTCAAGGTTGGACCATTCGCCTTTCCTACTGACTTTGTGGTGCTGGAAATGGAGGAGCACAAGAGTGCAACTCTCATTCTAGGAAGACCTTTCCTAGCAACTGGCCGAACCCTCATTGATGTCCAAAAAGGGGAAGTAACCTTGAGAGTCAATGAGGAGGAGTTCAAATTGAATGTTGTCAAAGCCATGCAACATCCAGACACCCCGAATGACTGCATGAGTGTTGATGTTATTGACTCTCTGGTAAGAGAGGTCAATATGGCTGAGAGTCCCGAATCAGAGCTAGAGGACATCTTTAAAGACGTCCAGCCTGATCTGGAGGAGTCAGAGAAAATAGTAGAACCTCTGAAAATCCCTCAGGAAGAAGAGAAACCTCCTAAACCCGAGCTCAAACCATTACCACCTTCCCTAAAATATGCATTCTTGGGAGAAGGTGATACTTTTCCTGTAATCATAAGCTCTACCTTAGAGCCACAGGAAGAGGAAGCACTAATTCAAGTGCTAAGGACACACAAGACAGCTCTTGGGTGGTCCATTAGTGATCTTAAGGGCATTAGCCCAGCTAGATGCATGCACAAGATCTTACTGGAGGGTGACGCCAAGCCAGTGGTTCAACCACAAAGGCGGCTGAACCCAGCAATGAAGGAAGTAGTGCAGAAAGAGGTCACTAAATTACTAGAGGCTGGGATTATTTATCCTATTTCTGACAGCCCCTGGGTGAGCCCTGTCCAAGTCGTCCCTAAGAAAGGTGGCATGACAGTGGTTCATAATGAAAAAAATGAACTGGTTCCTACAAGAACAGTTACTGGGTGGCGCATGTGTATTGATTACAGAAGGCTCAATACAGCTACCAGAAAGGATCATTTTCCTTTACCATTCATAGACCAGATGCTAGAAAGACTAGCAGGTCATGAATACTACTGCTTCCTGGATGGATATTCAGGTTATAATCAAATTGCAGTAGATCCCCAAGATCAGGAGAAAACGGCATTCACATGCCCATCTGGAGTATTTGCATACAGAAGGATGCCATTTGGCCTGTGCAATGCACCTGCAACCTTTCAGAGGTGCATGCTCTCAATTTTCTCTGATATGGTGGAAAAATTCCTGGAAGTCTTCATGGATGACTTTTCAGTATTTGGAGACTCATTCAGCTCCTGCCTTAACCATTTAGCACTTGTTCTGAAAAGATGGCAAGAGACTAACCTGGTTTTAAACTGGGAAAAATGTCACTTTATGGTGACTGAAGGGATTGTCCTTGGGCACAAAATTTCGAACAAGGGAATAGAGGTGGATCAAGCTAAGGTAGAAGTAATTGAAAAATTACCACCACCTACCAATGTTAAGGCAATCAGAAGTTTTCTGGGGCATGCAGGATTCTATAGGAGGTTTATAAAGGATTTTTCAAAAATCGCCAAACCTCTGAGCAACCTGCTAGCTGCTGACACGCCATTTATCTTTGATAAAGAGTGTTTGCAGGCATTTGAGACTCTGAAAGCTAAATTGGTTACAGCACCAATCATCTCTGCACCAGACTGGACATTACCATTTGAATTGATGTGTGATGCCAGTGACCATGCCATTGGTGCAGTGTTGGGACAAAGGCATGACAAGCTTCTGCACGTCATTTATTATGCTAGCCGTGTTCTAAATGATGCACAGAAGAATTACACAACCACAGAAAAAGAGCTACTTGCAGTGGTTTACGCCATTGATAAATTCAGATCCTATTTAGTAGGATCTAAAGTAATTGTGTACACTGACCATGCTGCTCTTAAATATCTACTCACAAAGCAAGATTCAAAACCCAGACTCATCAGATGGGTGTTGCTTCTGCAAGAGTTTGATATAGAAATAAGAGACAGAAAAGGGACAGAGAATCAAGTAGCAGATCACCTGTCCCGAATAGAACCAGTGAAAGGGGCGTCCCTCCCTCTCACTGAGATCTCTGAAACCTTTCCGGATGAGCAACTGTTTGCCATCCAGGAAGTACCATGGTTTGCAGACATTGCAAACTACAAGGCAGTAAAATTCATACCCAAAGAGTACAGTAGGGTGCAATCAAAGAAATTAATCACAGATGCTAAGTACTATCTTTGGGATGAACCATATCTCTTCAAGAGATGTGCAGACAGAGTAATCCGTAGATGTGTGCCTAAGGAAGAAGCACAGAAGATCCTATGGCACTGCCATGGATCACAGTATGGAGGACATTTTGGAAGTGAGCGAACAGCCACAAGAGTCCTCCAAAGTGGCTTCTACTGGCCCACTCTCTATAAAGATTCCCGAGCATTTGTGCTTAATTGTGACAGTTGCCAAAGATCAGGCAACCTACCTCACAGTTATGCAATGCCTCAACAGGAAATCTTGGAGATTGAGTTGTTTGATGTATGGGGTATTGACTTCATGGGACCTTTCCCACCATCATACTCAAACACCTATATTCTGGTGGCAGTGGATTATGTATCCAAGTGGGTGGAGGCTATTGCAACACCCACTAATGACACTAAAACAGTGTTAAAGTTCCTCCAGAAACATATCTTCAGCAGATTTGGTATCCCTAGAGTGTTAATCAGTGATGGGGGCACTCATTTCTGCAATAAACAGCTTTACTCTGCTCTGGTGCGTTATGGAGTTAGCCACAGGGTAGCTACTCCATATCACCCACAGACTAATGGGCAAGCTGAAGTCTCAAATAGAGAACTCAAAAGAATCCTGGAACGGACTGTAATTAACCGTAGAAAGGATTGGGCAAGGAGCTTGGATGATGCTCTGTGGGCATACAGAACAGCATTCAAGACCCCTATAGGGACCTCTCCATACCAGCTTGTGTATGGAAAGGCATGTCACTTGCCAGTGGAACTGGAACATAAGGCCTACTGGGCAACCAGATTCCTAAACCTTGATGCCAAATTAGCTGGAGAAAAACGATTGCTTCAGTTAAATGAGCTAGAGGAATTTAGACTCAATGCTTTCGAGAATGCAAAGATTTATAAAGAGAAAGCGAAAAGATGGCATGATAAGAAATTGTCATCCAGAGTCTTCGAGCCGGGGTAGAAAGTTCTGCTATTTAATTCTAGGCTCAAATTATTCCCCGGGAAATTAAAATCCCGGTGGAGAGGTCCATATGTCATTACAAGTGTATCACCATATGGATACGTAGAGCTTCAGGATAATGACTCTAACAAAAAGTTCATTGTTAATGGACAGAGAATTAAACATTATCTTGAAAGTAACTTCGAGCAAGAATGCTCAAAACTGAGACTTGATTAGAGCTCAGTGGTAGTCCAGCTAAAGACAATAAAGAAGCGCTTGCTGGGAGGCAACCCAGCCATTTACAAAGTTTATTTACTAATTAAATAAATTTCCTTTTTTTTACAGGTATGTGTCCAAGTATCTTCAAAGGGTAAAAATAGCAATTGATTGAATTCACAGAGTTACAGGGAAATTTGGAAGCTCACTGGCGTGAAAAAGCCAGTAAGAAACATTTTGGGCGTTGAACGCCCAAAAGAAGCACCCACTGGGCGTTCAACGCCAGTAAGGGTAGCCATCTGGGCGTTAAACGCCAGAAAGAAGCACCTTCTGGGCGTTTAACGCCAGATTGTTAGCATCCTGGACGTTCAGAAAAACGCCCAGTGACAAAGGACTTCCTGGCATTCAACGCCAGAAAGAAGCATCAGCTGGGCGTTGAACGCCCAGGAGAAGCAGCATTTGGGCGTTAAACGCCCAAAACATGCATCGTTTGGGCGTTTAACGCCAGGATGGTGGGGAGGAGGTAAAATTCGTTTTTCTTTACAATTTTTCTAAATTTTTATGTTTCAATTCATGATTTCTTGCATAAACATGTTTCAAAATGTCATTCTTCAAAATCGAATTAGTTTTCTAAGAACCCTAATTTCTAAAATCCCTTTTTCAAAAATATCAAATGTATCTTAATTTATAAACACAAATCTTTTTCCAACCCAATTCTTTTTCAAATATTTTTAATTTCTTCTCATATCTTTTTCAACTCATCTTATCTTTTTTTCGAAACTGCCTCTCCTTCTACCCCTCTCCTTTCCTTTCTTTTGCTTGAGGATAAGCAAACCTCTAAGTTTGGTATGATTTGCCATGATCACTGAGTTAAAACTCATTAAGATCATGGCACCTAAGAGAACAGGAAGAGCAAGGATGTGAACTTAAGGGAGCTGAAGCGTCAGAAATTAATTCTTGAAGGCACCCCACAGACTAGAGGAACATCCACTTCCCAAAATACAGGTTGTTAAGTTCTAATTCTAGCTTTAACTCTGTGATAGTATTATTATAGGATTTTACCTTAGAAGTTATATAGGAGTAGTAGTAATTAGCATATCTATTTTGGCTTTATTTCCAATTAAGTTATAACTTATTTTTCTCATCATCATCAAACATGAATAAAATAGTAGATTTGTAGAATAAAGAGGCAATTTAATTTTTTCGAGTTCTTAATAAGGAAAATTCTAATTATTTATATGTGGTGGCAATACTTTTTGTCTTCTGAATGAATGCTTGAACAGTGCATATTTTTGATATTGAATTTTATGAATGTTAAAATTGTTGGCTCCTGAAAGAATGATGAACAAGAGAAATGTTATTGATGATCTGAAAAATCATGAAATTGATTCTTGAAGCAAGAAAAAGCAGTGAAAAAAATTTTTTTTTTTTCTTGCGAAAAAAATAATATTTGGATCAAAAGGAATAAAAGCCAAACAGCCCTTAAAACCAAAAGGCAAGGGTGAAAAGGATCCAAGGCTTTGAGCATTAATGGATAGGAGGGCCCAAGGAAATAAATCCAGGCCTAAGCGGCTAAATCAAGCTGTCCCTAACCATGTGCTTGTGGCATGCAGGTCCAAGTGAAGAGCTTGAGACTGAGTGGTTAAAGTCGTGATCCAAAGCAAAAGTGTGTGCTTAAGAACTCTGGACACCTCTAATTGGGGACTCTAGCAAAGCTGAGTCACAATCTGAAAAGGTTCACCCAATTATGTGTCTGTGGCATTTATGTATCCGGTGGTAATACTGGAAAACAAAGTGCTTAGGGCCACGGCCAAGACTCATAAAGTAGCTGTGTTCAAGAATCAACATACTAAACTAGGAGAATCAATAATACTATCTGAATTCTGAGTTCCTATGGATGCCAACCATTCTGAATTTCAAAGGATAAAGTGAGATGCCAAAACTGTTCAGAAGCAAAAAGCTACTAGCCCCGCTCATCTAATTAGAATCTGAGCTTCACTTGAAACTCTGAGATATTATTGTTTCTTAATTTCTTTTCATCCTATTTTATTTATCTAGTTGCTTGAGGACAAGCAACAGTTTAAGTTTGGTGTTGTGATGAGCGGATATTTTATACGCTTTTTGGGGAAAATTTCATGTAGATTTTAGTATGTTTTAATTAGTTTTTAGTTAAATTTTATTAGTTTTTAGGCAAAAATCATATTTCTGGACTTTACTATGAGTGTGTGTATTTTTCTGTGATTTCAGGTATTTTCTGGCTGAAATTGAGGAAGCTGAGCAAAAATCTGACTTAGGCTGAAAAAGGACTGCTGATGCTGTTGGATCCTGATCTCCCTGCACTCGAAATGGATTTTCTGGAGCTACAGGTGTCCAATTGGCGCGCTCTCAACGGCGTTGGAAAGTAGACATCCAGGGCTTTCCAGCAATATATAATAGTCCATACTTTGCGCGAAGATAGACGACGTAACTTGGCGTTGAACGCCAAGTACATGCTGCTGTCTGGAGTTAAACGCCAGAAACACGTCATGATCCGGAGTTGAACGCCCAAAACACGTCATAACTTGGAGTTTAACTCCAAGAAAAGCCTCTACTCGTGGATAGCTTTAGTCTCAGCCCCAGCACACACCAAGTGGGCCCCAGAAGTGGATTTCTGCACCAATTATCTTAGTTTACTCATATTCTGTAAACCTAGGTTACTAGTTTACTATTTAAACAACTTTTAGAGAATTATTCTGTACCTCATGACATTTTCAGATCTGAATTACATACTTTGTTACGGCATGAGTCTCTAAACTCCATTGTTGGGGGTGAGGAGCTCTGCGGCGTCTCGATGATTTAATACAATTCCTTTGTTTTCCATTCAAACACGCTTGTTCTTATCTAAGATGTTTATTCGCGCTTAATTGTGAAGAATGTGATGATCCGTGACACTCATCACCTTCCTCAATCCATGAACGTGTACCTGACAACCACCTCCGTTCTACATCAGATTGAATGAATATCTCTTAGATTCCTTAATCAGAATCTTCGTGGTATAAGCCGGATTGATGGCGGCATTCATGAGAATCCGGAAAGTCTAAACCTTGTCTGTGGTATTCCGAGTAGGATTCCGGGATTGAATGGCTGTGACGTGCTTCAAACTCCTGAGGGCTGGGCGTTAGTGACAGACGCAAAAGGATCAATGGATTCTATTCCAACCTGATTGAGAACCGACAGATGATTAGCCGTGCTGTGACAGAGCATAGGAACGTTTTCACTGAGAGGATGGGAAGTAGCCATTGACAACGGTGACACCCTACATAGAGCTTTCCATGGAAGGAGCCTTGCGTGTGTTGAAGGATTTCAAGGAAGAGTTGAAGTCAAAGGACAAAGCATCTCCAAAACTCCAACATATTTCTCATTACTGCACAACAAGTAATACTGTTATTCTCTTTTATTTTTATAATCAAATCTGGTAATTTCACTTTTAATCCTATTGGCCTCCTGACTAAGATTAATAAAATAAACATTGATTGCTTCAAGCCAATAATCTCCGTGGGATCGACCCTTACTCACGTAAGGTATTACTTGGACGACCCAGTGCACTTGCTGGTTAGTTGTGCGAATCACAAATTCGTGCACCACATGGTTTTGTATATTCTCCTTTAATTGTGCTTAAGAGTGAAAACATGCTTTTTAGGACTTAAAATAGCTAAATTTAATTCTCCTTGATTCCATTAGATGCCTTGATATGTTTGCTATGTGATTTCAGATTTAGAAGGCAAAGATTGGATCAAGGGAATGAAGAAAGAAGCATGAAAAGTTGGAGAACTCATGAAGAAATGAAAGAACCGGAAAGCTGTCAAGCCGACCTCTTCGCACTTAAACAACCATAACTTGAGCTACAGAGGTCCAAATGATGCGGTTCCAGTTGGGTTAGAAAGCTAACATCCGGAGCTTCGAAACGATATAAGATTTGCCATAGTTGCTACACGTATGGTGGCGCGCTTGCACAAAGTACGCGCACGCGCCGTTGCTGCCACCTAGTTCACTTAAAGCAACATGTGGCCAGCGATTTTAGAAGCCTTGTGGGCCCAATCCAACTCATTTCTGATGCTATTTAAGCCAAGGATTGAAGGGGAATCAATATACACTCATACTTTTCATACTTTACAAGTTAGTTACCAATTAGTTTAGTTTAGTAGTTAGAGTTAGTTTCTAGAGAGAGAAGCTCTCACTTCTCTCTAGAATTAGGATTAGGATTAGGTTTAGTTCTTAGATTTAGATTTAGATTCATCTTCTTCTACTTCTATCTTCTCAATTCCTTGTTGTTACATTCATTCTTCTTCCATTCTTTTATTGCAATTTCCTTTATGTTGTTCTTATATTTTGTTGTAGATCTAGTATTGTTCCTTCTACTTTCTTCCAATTCAATAAAAGGTAATTCATAATAAATGTGTTTCTTTTGATTGTTGTTGTTAATTCCTTTCAATAAATGTTGTTAGATTCTATTCTTGTTGTCAATTTGCTTTGCTTTTCTTTTGTGCCTTCCAAGTGTTTGATGAAATGCTTGGTTGGATTTTAGTGTAGATTTTGTTCCTCTTGGCCTAGGTAGAGTAATTAGTGACTCTTGAGTTATCTAATTCCTTTGTTGATTGATAATTAGAAGTTGCTAATTGATTTGAATGCCTCTAAAGCTAGTCTTTCCTTTAGGAGTTGATTAGGACTTGAGGAATCAAATTGATTCATCCACTTGACTTTCCTCCATGGTTAGAGGTTAACTAAGTGGTAGCAATGAACAATTCTCATCACAATTGAGGAGGATAACTAGGATAGGACTTCTAGTTCTCATATCTTGCCAAGAGCTTTGTTAGTTGTTAGTTTATTTCTTTTGCCATTTATATTTCTTGTCTAAAATCTCAAAAACCCCAAAACAACTCAAACCAATAACAAGACACTTTATTGTAATTCCTAGGGAGAACGACCCGAGGTCCAATACTTCGGTTTATAAATTTAGGGGTTTGTTTTAGTGACAAACAACTTTTTGTATGAAAGGATTAGTGATTGGTTTAGAAACTATACTTGCAACGAGAATTCATTTGTGAATTCTAAACCGTCAAAAATCCGTTCGTCACTTTCCAAAAACTATGTTTTATGTATTGGAATTATTACATATGGATACTGATGTGAGATATTGTGTATGTGGTGATTCTATCTGCCTTATGTATTATTTGATTGACTCGAATATTTATGGATGTTGGTTTGGTTGAATTGTTGTGCGGCTTTGTGAAATGTAATGTTTTGAAGCTGATTCTTGAAAGATTTGAAATCTGAGTTTAATCCGTTGAGGATTGATTTGGTTTGAGTTGATTATTTTGATGATGTGAAAAGTCGAATGCACTTTTGAATTCAGCCTGGTTTACTTTAATTGACTTGGTTTTGGACAAATGATTTATTGCTGAACCGATTCTTTAAAGCTTTGGAAATGAGTTAAATCGATTGATATTGAGTTGATTTTGAAATGGTATCCTTGAGATACACCACTGAGGCGATTGTTGGATTTAGCTTGCTTTGAATTGATTTCTGGTTTTGTGTTGTTGAAAAGGAATGAGGAACGATTTAGTTGGGACCAGAACCGGGTGGCAAAAGTCTGAGTTTTAGGGGAGGTGCTGCCGAAATTTCTATAAAAATCCTAGTCTTGTTTGAAAAGTTATTTAAAAAGGGTTGGATTTGAGAAATTGTATTATTTGATTTGTTAAGAGAATATTTATGTTTTCAAGCTTAATTTCTTTAATAAACTTTATGCGTTGAGTTCGGCTTATTTAGAAATGAACTATTTGTACCGTTTGAATCACTGATGGAAAGAATGATGCTCAAATGTTGATTTCAATACAAAAAGGGGTTTTTAGTGATTTTAAAGGAATCTAGACTTTTGATTGAGTAATTAAGTTTGAGGCATTTTGGAAGAGTTAGAAAAATGGTTCCAAAAAGAAACCTGAAAGTGGTTTGATTCAAATGAACCGGTTCCATTTCAAATGAGTTGATTTTTGGACCGGGTTAGAACTTGTGATTTTGTATGGTTCGATTTCATAATAAATTCAGTTTTATTTACTTGAACCGAGAATCTATGATTTTAAGAGTTTCAATAAATCTTAAAGAATTGATATAGATTGACCTTCCCTAAAGACTGGGGACTCTGCCGGAAAAACTTTTGTTATAAAATCCCACTGTTGGATGGGTGATTTTGAATGCTTTGAAATAAATCCTTAACTTGCCATGGTTTTGGAAGTTTTGGAAAGAGAATGCCGAGAGTGGCTTTGTTTTAAATAAGGGAACTCACTTTGAGTAAATTTGGCTTATGAGCCTGAGATGATTTGAGAAATGAGATCATTAAAGCCAAGGCTGAAAAGAGTTGAAATTTGATTTCAAAGTGAAATGAATTGAGAAAAAGTGATTTGTGGCTTAAGTGCCAATTTTATGAACTTTGATGATGTTGAATGGTGGAAGTGCTATTTGTTATGAGCCGGAATGGCTGTGTATGGTATTGAATTATGGCTGATTACCGAATGAGTTATAAGCCGTATAGTTGGCTATGAATTATGAATTTTTAGCCGAAGGGCTGTATTTATTGATAAGTTGGTTGGTTCTGGATTGAACCGTGAGCCGGATGGCTGAGATGGATGGTGATCCATGGTTGAATATAAATGCATGTATGCAATTGAATGAATTGTGAATTTAAGACGAATGGCTGAGATGAATGTTGTAAGCGAGTATGCTTGTGTTTTCTCTCTGGTTGTAAGGGTGACAGGACACCGATACCCTCTAATGGCGACAGGGCGCAGATACCCTCTAATGATATTAATACGCAACAGAGAGACTGTGCCCGGGTTAGCTACCGGACACGTCGGGTTGGCTTGGTAACCGACAAATGATATCATCAGCCACTAGGGACAGGCATGCATCATATGCATCTATGTGACATTGTTTGGGTGTGCATACTGTACGTGGTTTGCCTATGTGATTTATTGCTAATTGTCCTACTTGCAATACCTGTTTGTTTGTGCTTGAACTTCCTATCTGTGTTTTCATCTGGGACTCTGTTGGTGGTGGTGATTGGTTGTTGGATTGGATTGTTTGGGCCTAAGGCCGTGGTTGAAATGAGATGAACCGATGGTTGATTTCGGTTTTGTGTTTCTGGTTTGGAATAAATATGAAAGGCTATTTTGTTTCAGCATAGATAAACCGTTTTGAAAGGTTTTTGAATTGTTGAGTATTGAATGGTTCCTCTTTCAGAAAAGATTTCCGACTTTACTTTTATTGAAAACCGTTATTTTTGAAAAGAGGCATAAGATGGTTATTAATCACCGGTGCGGTTATCTTCACGTATCCTATTACAGTAATTCCTAAAAACCCTCTACTGAGAACCCTTTCGAGGATGATGTTCTCACCCCCCTACATTTTTCCCCTTTCAGGATATGGGCGCAGAAGTCACGAAGAGTTTATTTAATTGTTGTTGTGATGTTCTATATTGCTTTAGATTGTTACTTATTGTACCCTCGCCTTTATCTTGGTATATTTTGTAAGAGGGTTAGGAATTGTATTGGATAATGCTTGTAATATTATTTATATGTATATGTATATATATGGATGTACTCTTGATGAGCTTTTGTAAGTTGTATGGTATCTATGGATGTATGTTATCGAACGAAAGTAATTTTTTGGAGCAGTATTGCGGTTTAAAGTTTTAAATAGGCTCATATTTTAGTATTAAATAGTATAAGTGTCGTCGTAATGTCCGAGCTATCAGAGTTGCGCAGCCGGAAGCGTGAGCTTTGGTAGTTAGGGTGTTACACTTTCAATTAGCACTCCCAAACCAGTTGGTTTTAGGATACTATGTGTTGAAATACCCCTAAGAATTTACTTACCCAGGTCTCTCTTCTTGACATATCTTCGCCACAAGCATCTACTAGGATCTTTGGTTCTTTGAGCTAATTGTTTCTTCCTTTTTGTCCTAGTAGTTGATGCTCGGAGCCTTGGGTCGTTTGCTTACTACTTCTTGGTTCTAGGGATATTCAAGGGTCATTCTTAGCATCTACTTGTTATATCCTCTAAGTTTAGTTATTCATTATGGTTTATTTACTTCTAGATGTTCAGTCATGGCTCCATACTTGGTTCCTCATCTCTTAGTTTTGAATTGTCTCTCTTGGTCTTAGTCTCCTTACTCTTGTTTTTGCAACAACTCATCATTGACTCTTATAGAAAACAAACTACTTTTTATTGATGTTATGAAACTTGAACAACAAACATTTTCTTTCTCAAACTTAAACATAAGCATAAAGGACTCATCAAAACACTTCAAAAAACATAAAGAAACTAAACAACAACCAGCATATCAATTAAACTACTAAACAAAAATTCAGAAATGAAATACAACCATGGGACTCAACCACCTTTGATTTCTTGGAGCAGCTTCAAGGCATTGACCCTTTTCCTTTGTCCTTTTTCTTGGAGGAGGAATTATTAGCATCCTTCTTCTTGGAAGATCCTTCTTGTGCTTTGGTGTCCTTGGGCTTCCAAAAGCACAGGCTCGTCATATAAGTCCTTTCATCTTCCTTGTGTTTGGCCAATATTTCTTCTTGCCTAGCACTCAACTCCTCCATGCCTTGCATGAATGTTAGATAACCAGGATTCAAGGCGGACACAGCATTGCACAAGTGATTCATCTTCGCTTGTGTATTTATGTCATATTGCCTCCTTGAAGTAGTCCGGGCCTCATAAAGGTGCCTGAATTCAGCAAGGTTCCTCTACTACCATTGATTTTGCTCTATGATTTTGTTGAGGCTGCCTTGCATTTCTCCTTAGTGGAACTGGCCTTGTTGCTCCTTCATATACTCCATACTCCCTTGGAGTTGCTGAATGCTTTCTTGCATTTGGTCCCATTGCTTTTGCTGCTCTCTTAGTTGGTCACATCTTCTCTCAAGTGGTTTATGTCTCCTTGAATCTGGTGAATATCTCCTTGCATTTGCTCCCAATTGAAACCTTCAGGAAATTGTTGCACTGGTGGTGGAAGTGGTGGATATAGTGGTTGAACAAAGGCCTCTTCATGTTGTGGTGGCCCTTGTGGTTCTTGAACATGAGCTCTATGCTCCCTTGTTCTTTGTTGTAGTGGGTTGATGGCCAACACTTTAGCCATCTTCTCAGTAGTTATTGGCTTTTCTTGATCCACCAAAACTTCATCAATTACTTTCTCCACCCCAGCCACATTACAAAGCCTTTGAATTATGCTTGGAAATGCAAGTTTGGTGCTATCCTTGGTGCTTTTCAGCACCCTATGAATGTTGTTGGCAATTAGCTCTCCCACATTGACATTCTCCCCTTTCATGATGCTGTATATGAGCACAACTCTCTCCAAAGTAACCTTCGAAGTGTTGGAAGTGGGGTTGAGGGATCTCCTCACAAATCTAGCCACTCTCTAGCCTGGGGTATCAAGTCTCTTCTTCTCAATTGGTTTGGCCTTCCATCATTGTCGTTGATCCATTTCATATTAAGAAAACAGATTTTATTCAAAATTTTTTCAAATCCAGGATCTTGTTGCTTCACCCTCTCTTCATTGCTTTGGGTGGGATTTGTGCGCTTCACCATCAGCATTCTATCTATGTTGGAGGGGCTATAGTCAATATTCTTCCCCCTCACATAGCTTTGGTAATCATAGGGTTGCCCAGGTTGTGGCATAGCATTGGCATATAATTTCCTAACCAAGCTTTCCACCACCTTCTTAGGTGGGTTGCACAAGAGCGCCCATCCTTTGTTGTTGATCTCAATATTGATCTCCATGTGTTCATTCCTCCCTAATTGGAAACCAACTTCCGGAATGATTTGCCTCTTACTCACCCATCCATAGAAATGGTTTTAGTGGAAGGATGAGAGGAACTTGTACTCATTGAAACTTGATGATCTAGAGCTAGTTTCCTTGGTCTTTCTTTTCTTTGATGAAGAGGCTCTTGGTGGTGCCATTGAGGTTTGAAGAGAGGATTTGAAAAGTTGATGAAGGTTTAAAGAAAGAAGCAAAGAAGGAGAGCAAATCAAAGATTTTCTTCAACACCAAACTTAGGACTTGATTGTCCCAATCAAGAGAATAAGAATGAAGAGGGAAAAGAAGGAAGAAAAATAAGAAGTGCAGAGGGGTGAGGTGTATTGTGTGGGAAAAGATGGAAAGGTGAGTGGGTTTTATAGGGGTGGGAAGAAGGGTCTGGAGGGTGGGGAGTGAAAAGAATTGAATGTTTTCCCACTTGGGAGTGGCGCCTAGCATGGGGAGAGGCGCCAATCCCTATCTCTTCAGCTTTTTTCAGGTGTTTGAGTTTCAAAATGTAAGTACACTTTGACTCTTTGACTTAATGAGCTATCAATGTCATGTGGGCCTAACCTCTTTCCTGAAAATACAATTCGAAACCCCCATCAGTAATCACAAAAAATTGCTTCATATTCCTCTAATTAAAAGGCATTTTATGGGTGTCTTTTGGCATGCCAAACTTAAATTCATTGCATATGGTAAATTGGTTTCATGATTGGATTTTAATGTGTACATAATGGGTGGAATAAATTTAATTCTTTCAGACTCTTCCTTTTCCAATCCATATGTACACAATAAAGTGGCCATTTATGCACCCACCAATTTACTAATTGCTTTCAAACCTGAATCAATTGGGATGTAGCATATGAATTTCTTATGATGGTGGCCACACCAAACTTAATTTTTGGGCTTACTTCTAGGATCAATTCAATTGTTTTGATGTAAGCTCAAATTAAGTGGGTTAGTGGCCACACCAAACTTAGCTTTTTAGCTAGTTTCTCAGCCCAATTAATCAACCTTAATTAGTGTAACATGCAAATTGCAATATTGCTTTTCCAGCAAACTAGAAACTCTTGAACAAAACAAATCAATGCACTTTTAACTATTTAACTAGAAACTGAAACTGAAAATTAAAGAATCTAAGTGACTAACATAAACTACACTAGAAAGCATGAAAATGAAATGATCTGAGTGTTGGGGTGCCTTCCAACTAGCGCTTCTTTAACGTCACTAGCTTGACGATTCTTCCTCCTTAGCTGAGGTTGTAGCTCACTCTTTGCTCATCCAATAAGTCCCCCAAATAATGCTTGAGTCTGTGGCCATTGATTGTGAAAGTTCTCTGTGTCTTGTCCTCCATAAGCTCTACATGACCATAGGGAGAAGCTTTAAAAATTGTGAAGGGCCAGACCATCTTGACTTGAGCTTCCTTGGGAAAAACTTGAGCCTTGAGTTATATAGCAACACTTTTTGACCTTTCACAAACTCCCTTTTAGCTAGCTTTTGATCATGCCACTTCTTTGCTTTTTCCTTGTAAATTTTGACATTTTCATAAGCTTGGGATCTGAATTCATCTAACTCATTGAGTTGCAACATTCTTCTTTCCCTAGCAGCTTGATTATCAAAGTTCAACATTTATAGAGCCTAAAATGCTCTATGTTCAAGCTCCACTGGTAGATGACAAGCCTTTCCAAACACTAATTGGTATGGGGACATGCCAATAGGTGTCTTGAAGGCTATTCTATAAGCCCATAGTGCATCATCTAGCTTCTTGGACCAATCTTTTCTTGAGTTTCCAACAGTCTTCTCAAGGATTCTCTTGAGCTCTCTATTTAAAATTTCAGCTTGACCATTGGTCTGTGGATGGTATGGGGTTGCTACCTTGTTCTTGACACCATATTTTAGGAGGAGTGTCTCAAGTTGTTTGTTATAAAAATGAGTTCCCCCATCACTTATAAGAGCTCTCGAAACCCCAAACCGGCTGAATATATTCTTCCTCAAGAAGTTGATCACCACTTTGTTGTCAATTGTTGGAGTGGCTATAGCTTCTACCCATTTTGACACATAATCCACAGCCACCAATATGTAGTTATTTGATTATGAAGGTGGAATGGTCCCATAAAATCAATCCCCCCAAACATCAAACAATTCTAACTCCATTATGAATCTCTGTGGCATTTCATTTTTCTTGGGTAGGTTGCCAGCTCTTTGACATTCATTGCACCTTGTCACAAACTCTTTTGCATCTTTGAATATTGTTAGCCAAAAGAACCTACACTGTAGCACCTTTGCTGCAGTCATTTCTCCACTAAAGTGTCCTCCATATGTGGATCCATGGCAATGCCAAAGGACCTCTTGTCCTTCCTCATGAGAAATACATCTTCTTAAAATCCCATCAACACATTTCTTGAAAAGATAAGGCTCATCCCAAATGTAGTGCTTAGCATCATTGATGAGCTTTCTTCTCATATGCTTGTTAATGTTGAATGGTAACTCTCCAATAGCCTTGAAATTGGCTATATTCACAAACCAGGGGACTTCTTGCATCATCATCAACTGTTCATCCGGAAAGCTCTCATTCACTGCAAGGTTGTGTGCTTCATCTTCCTTAATTGGGATTCTTGATAGGTGGTCAGCCACTTTGTTCTCTGCTCTACTTCTATCCTTAATCTCAATGTTAAACTCTTGAAGTAGCAAGATCCATCTTATCAGTCTAGGCTTAGATTCTATTTGGATCAGCAAATATTTAAGAGCTGCATGGTCAGTAAACACAATGAATTTAGAACCAATGAGAACGATCTAAACTTATCAAATACAAAGACTATACCAAGGAGTTCCTTCTCTGTGGTGGTGTAGTTCCTTTGATTTTCATTAAGAACTTTTCTAGCATAATATATGACATGTACTAGCTTATCTCTCCTCTATCCTAGAACAGTACCGACAGCAAAATCTGATACATCACATGTCAATTCAAAAGGAAAAACCCAGCTAGGTGGTGCTATAATAGGTGCAGAAGAAAGTCTATTTTTAAGCTCATCAAAGGCTTGCATGCATTCTCTATCAAAAGCAAAAGGTACATTAGAGAAAAGTAAGTTACTTAAAGGTTTGGCAATCTTTGAAAAATCTCTAATAAACCTTCTATAAAACCCAGCATGCCCCAAGAAACTTGTAATTGCTTTGACATTGCAAGATGGAGGTAATTTCTCAATCACTTCCACCTTAGCCTTGTCCACCTCTATGCCTTTTTTAGAGATTTTGTGACCAAGAACCACCCCTTCAGTGACCATAAAATGGCACTTTTTCCAGTTCAAAACTAGGTTGGTTTCTTGATATCTCCTTAGCACCAAGGCAAGGTGGTGCAAGCATTTAGAAAATGAATCACTAAACACAGAAAAGTCATCCATAAACACATCAATAAACCTTTCAATCATGTCTGAGAATATAGATAGCATGCACCTTTGGAATGTTGCAGGTGCATTGCACAATCCAAAGGGCATTCTCCTATATGCAAAGACACCATAAGGACAAGTAAAGGAAGTCTTCTCTTGGTCTTTAGGGTCCACTATAATCTGATTGTAGCCTGAGTATCCATCCAAGAAACAGTAGTATTCATGTTTGGCAAGCCTCTCTAGCATTTGATCCATGAAGGGTAGAGGAAAATGGTCCTTTCTTGTGGCTTCATTGAGCTTTCTATAATCTTCGCACAAGCACCACCCAGTCACTGTTCTTGTTGGTATTAATTCATTTCTTTCAGTTGGCACAACAGTGACTCCTCCCTTTTTTGGAACTACTTGTACTGGGCTCACCCAATGGCTGTCTGAGATTGGGTAGATTACAACTGCTTGCCACAATTTCAGCACCTCTTTTTGCACCACTTCATTCATTGTTGGATAGTCTTCTTTGTGGCTGTCTTAAAGGCTTATCACCTTCCTCAAGAAGGATTTTATGCATGCACATTGAAGGACTAATCCTCTTCAGATCTGAAAGTGTCCACCCTATGGCATCCTTATGTTGCCTCAGCACATTGATAAGCTCCTCTTCTTGCTCTTCACTCAAGCTTGAATTGATGATTACTGGGTATGTGTCATTATCACCCAAGTAGGCATACTTCAAACTTGGAGGCAGTGTTTTCAACTCCAACTTTGGTGCCTCTACTTCCTTTTTACTTGTCTTGTCCAACATGGTTGAGTCTTGTATGATTTCTTGTGGTAGTTCACCACATGCTTGTTGATCTTGCTCCAAAACTTCTTCACATTGTTCTTCTTCTAGGACTCCTTTGACTAATGTCTCCATTGTGTCCACTATCATGCATTCACTAATGGACTCTTTTGGGTAGCTCATTGTTTTGAAGACATTGAACACCATCTTCTTTTCATATAGCCTCAAGACTAACTCTTCCTTTTGTACATCAATTATAGCTCCAGAAGTTGCTAAGAATGATCTTCTCAAGATGATTAATGTGTTAGCCTCTTCCTCCATATCAAGTACTACAAAATCAGCTAGGAAGATAAACTCTTCCACTTTCACCAACAAATCTTTCACCACACCATGGGAGAATTTGAATATCCTATCAGCTAATTGAAGAGCCATTCTTGTAGGTTTGGCCTCTTCAATCCTCATTCTTTTCATCATGGCCAGGGATATAAGGTTGATGCTAGCTCTCAGATCACATAATGGCTTCTCAATGCTTATATCCCCTATGATACAGGGAATTTGGAAGCTCCCAGGATCTTTTATCTTTTGGGGAAGTTTCTTTTTTATGATGGCATTACATTCCTCAGTGAGCACCACAATTTCCTTTTCTCCCCAGTTTCTTTTCCTTATCATGAGCTCCTTTAGAAACGTGGCATAGAGTGGCATTTGCTCTAATACTTCAGCAAAAAGTATGTTGATTTGAAGCTTCTTAAAGATCTCCAAGAACCTAGAAAACTGGCTGTCCTTCTTATCCTTCCTCATCCTTTGTGGATAGGGTGACATAGGGCTTCAGGACTTGCTTTGGTGGTGGTGGATCAGGTGCCTCTTCTTCCTTCTTGGTTGCTGAGTTATCTGCAGCTTTTTCTTCTTGCAAATTATTGTTTGAGGATGTTTCCTCCACAACCTTCCCACTCCTTAGTGTGATGGCCTTACATTCCCCTCTTGGGTTGGCCATGGTATCACTAGAAAATGTGTGTGTGGGCATTGGTATCTGCTTGGATAAGCTTCCTACTTGTGCTTCCAATTTTGAGATTGTTGTCCCTTGGTTCCTCATGTTGGATCTGGCCTCTTCTTGGATTGAATCTATATTCTCAGCTTGCAATTGCCTCTTTGCAACAGTGGAAAAACTCCCTGTCAATTGTTCCATAGCAGCCTCTAATCTTACAAACTTGTTGCTGATATCACATGGATGTAGATTTGGGGATGATGCATCTTGAGGGTGGGTGCTATATGGTTGTTGGGTGGAGTGGTAGGGTACATTTTGTGAGTTATGGTAAGGTCTATTGTTGCTTCATTGACGGTTGGAATTGTGGTTGTATTGGTTAGAGTGGTATGGTTTGTGATCTTGGTTGTAATTTTGTTGGTTTCCCACCCAAAATTTGGGTGGTTCTTCCAACCTGGGTTGTATATTTTGGCATTAGGGTCATATGGTGGTCTGGAAGAATTATTCACATAGTTGGCTTTCTCTCATTCACTTTCAACTTCTGGAGTATTTTCTTCTTGCATAAGTGATTGAGCTTGGATAGCTGAAACCTGATTCTTCTCCATTTGCTTTGTTAGAGTTGCAAGATAAGTTGTGATCACCTTGTTTTGGGATAGCAGAGCATCCATAGCTTTTTTAAAGGAGTTCATATTCCAATGAATTAGGGAACTCTCCACCCTCACACATGGAAGAAGAGGAAGATGCAAAAATAAAGGAGGAAGATGCACGAACAAAGGAGGAAGCCATGCACACTCTATGCTTGCACATTCCAATAATTCCAGAGGAAGCCATATACGTCCCTTTAATTTTATGCATGCAAGCTCCTAAGAAGAAAAATCTAAATGCACTGCCCACATTTGAATTGAAGTCTTCTCTCCTAACACTTGAATATGCTTTCCTTGGTCCTAATGAATCAAAGAGTTGTATGGGAGTTGCTTTTTGGTGGGTATCATTTTTTCCCCATGTCCACTAAAGTCATTTCTCTTAACTAACTAGAAGAAGAGGAAGAAAAAGCAACAATCAATCGTCAAGCTAGTGACGTTAAAGAAGCACTTGTTGAGAGGCAACCCAACTACTAGTATCCTTGGTTTTGCAGTTACTTTGGTTTTAATTTTATAGTTATTTTGATTTTAGCATTATAGTTATTTTAGTTCTGGTTTTAAATTACTTTATCTCAATTTTTTTAGAATTTTTCTTGTTTTACATGTGTTTTGGTCATGCAGAGTGATTAGAACAAGAATAGGAGCAATTAAAAGGAATTTTTGACACCATGGAGTTTTTCTTCGCTTGGGGACAAGCAAACTTTTAAGTTTGGTGTTGTAAAGTGCACTCTCTGTTTATTTTATCATCAATGGCACCAAAGGGAGGCGAATCATCTTCACGGAGGAGCAAAGCCTGAGAAATGAGATGACCACCAGGATAACTGAGGTGGTTGAGTTCCTTTCATTTTATTCTCCCTTCTGCTATTATTATATTATATTTTTGTTTTCTGTTATTTTGTTTGAGTATCTGTATGATCTTTAGTAATTTTAATTCCTAGGTTCCAGTTTAAATATGTTACTTTTAATTCTGTTGTTTGTTTTTAGTTTAAAAAAAAAGATATCTCATGTACCGCTCACTGAGTTTGAATCTAAAAAGAAAAAGAAAGAAGAAACAGCAAAAAGAAAATAAAGAAGAGCAAGGTCCAAGGCTCTGAGCATCAATGGCTAGGAAGGTCAAATATGATTAAAAGCTCAAAGAGTTGTTTTCCTAGCCATATGCTTGTGGTGTGAATGTGTTAAGTAAGTCTTGAGACAGAGCACTAAGAGTCAAGGCCAACTGCAATTACAGAGTATGCTAAAGGCTTTGAGCACCACTATCTGGGAGTAATTGAAAAAAAAATCAGCACTCAAAGAGTGTTCCCCAGTTAAGTGCTTGTGGTGTTTTTGTGTCAAGTAAAGCTTGAGACAAAACATTTAAAGTCACAGCTAGGCTCAAGGTGCAAAGCACCAAAGAAAAGAGAATGAAAGAAAATTTGCTGTGTTCAAGGATTAATCCAAAATAAAAAGGCCAGAGAATTCATAATATTATCTGGATTTTAATTCCAAATGACAGTGACATTCCTCAGATTTAAAGGATGGTGAGATGTCAAAACTATTCAGAGCTTCAGTGTATAAACCCCACTTTGAGAAATGACAGGAGCTTAATTGAACATTACTTCTCATGCAAATTCACATCCTAAGTTTATATTAGTTTTGGTTGCTTGAGGACAAGCAATAATTCAAGTTTGGTGTTGTGATGCATGATCATCTTTCCTATCTTTTCCTAGTGAATTTGTATTTGAATTACAAAGTTTAATCAAGATCTAAGTATTTTTGAGCCACTATGAATGCTACTTTGAGTTGTGTACAATGTGATTTATTTCAGGTAGCATTCGGACGGATTTGACAAAATTCGTATAGAAGAAACGGAAGAAAGTGGATGATGTTGTCAACCCTGACCACCTTTCGCTCCAATGAGCATAACTTGAGCTACAGAGGTCCAATTGAAGCGGTTCTAACAGCATTGGAAATCTAACTTTTAAAGTTTTCCAACGATATGTAATAGTCTATACTTCACGTCTGGAATCATTATCTTGGTGGCACCAAACTTGGGATTTTCCAAGTTTGGCGCCACACTCACCCACCTCTAGGAATTGTATGGCATTGAAGTGAAGTCAAACTTGGAATTTTAATTCCAAGTTTGGCTGCAAGATCACCACACTCTCAAGATTGCATGCGGGTATTGTGGCGTCAAACTTGGCCCAACTCAAGTTTGGCATCACAACTAATTCTAAAGTGGTCCTTATTCGTCCTTTAGAATAGCTCGAAGATTTTATTTATTTTTTATTAAGCTTTATTTTATTTTACAATAGGAAAAGATATTATTTAGTTTTAGAAAATATATTTTACATTAATTAGGATTAGATATAAAAGGGAAAAGATTCAGCCCTATGGGCTGTTCTCTTCTCACGAACCTCATTCCACACTTTACAGTATTTCAAAATCCTTGTTTTCTCTCTGAACCATGAGCAACTAAACCTCCACTATTAAGGTTGGGAGCTCTGTTTATTCTATGAATTAATACTATTAATTTTTTATTTTAATTCATGTATTGATTTCAATTTTAAGAATTATTTTCGTTCTTCATCTTATGAATTTGGGTGGAACAGAAGTATGACCCATATTCTAATTGAGTTCTTGTAAAACTTGAAAAAGCAATTTATCTAAATAATAGCTTGAAAACAATTTCTCCTAAATTTCTAATTATCTGGACTTAATGGGATACGTGACATATAATCCTCTTATATTTGGATAATTAGGGTTTTTGTGGCATATAAACAAGAATTGAACTTAACTCTCTAATTGGAATCAAGTGACCAAGGAATTAGCGGTTGACAAAGGTTAGAGGAGACTAAAAAGGTCTAAGGAATTAGGGTTTAGTCACATATAGTTTGTCATGAATTGAATCTTGTATATTAAAATAATTGGTAAGAAATAGAAATCTAGAAGATAAACAACTCCGAAACCTTAACTGTTTTCTCATATATATTTCACAACCCATTCACTGCTTGCTTTCTAATTCTCTGAATTTACTATTTAATGTTATTCAACTCTCCAAGTAAATCACTCAACCATTGTTGCTTAATCCATCAATTCTTGTAGGATCGACCCTCACTCGCCTGAGGTATTACTTAGTACGACCCGGTGCACTTGCCGGTTAGTTTGTGGACATTCAAATTCCGCACAAGTACTCAATCTGCGAACATGTCTGGGGGCACTTTCTCACGATAGCCTTGTACCTCTCTGATGAGCGGATAATTTATACGCTTTTTGGCATTGTTTTTAGTATGTTTTTAGTATGTTTTAGTTAGTTTTTATTATATTTTTATTATTTTTTAGTTAAAATTCACTTTTTTGGACTTTACTATGAGTTTGTGTATTTTTCTGTGATTTCAGGTAATTTCTGGCTGAAATTGAGGGACCTGATAAAAAATCTGATTCAGAGGCTGAAAAGGACTGCAGATGCTGTTGGATTCTGACCTCCCTGCACTCGAAGTGAATTTTCTGGAGCTACAGATCCCCACTTGGCGCGCTCTCAATTGCGTTGGAAAGTAGACATCCTGGGCTTTCCAGAAATGTATAATAGTTCATACTTTGCTCGATATTTGATGGCCCAAACAGGCGTTCCAAGTCAGCTCAAGAAGTCTAGCGTTTAACGCCAGAACTGGCACAAGAATGGGAGTTAAACGCCCAAACTGGCACAAAAGCTGGCGTTTAACTCCAAGAAAAGTCTCTACACATGAAAGCTTCAATGCTCAGCCCAAGCACACACCAAGTGGGCCCGGAAGTGGATTTTTATGTAATTTACTCATCTTTGTAAACCCTAGGCTACTAGTTCTCTACAAATAGGACCTTTTGCTATTGTATTTGACATCTTTAGATCATTTTAGATCTTTTGATCATCTTTGGACGTCTAGTTCTTAGATTATGGGGGCTGGCCTCATGGCCATGCCTAGACCTTGTTCTTATGTATTTTCAACGGTGGAGTTTCTACACACCATAGATTAAGGTGTGGAGCTCTGCTGTACCTCGAGTATTAATGCAATTACTATTGTTCTTCTATTCAATTCAACTTATTCTTGTTCTAAGATATCACTTGTTCCTCAACTTGATGAATGTGATGATCCGTGACACTCATAATCATTCTCACCTATGAACGCGTGCCTGACAACCACCTCCGTTCTACCTTAGATTGAGTGGATATCTCTTGGATTCCTTAATAAGAATCTTCGTGGTATAAGCTAGAATTGATGGCGGCATTCAAGAGAATCCGGAAGGTCTAAACCTTGTCTGTGGTATTCTGAGTAGGATTCAAGGATTGAATGACTGTGACGAGCTTCAAACTCGCGATTGTGGGGCGTTAGTGACAGACGCAAAAAAATCACTGGATTCTATTCCGACATGATCGAGAACCGACAGCTGAATAGCCGTGCTGTGACAGAGCGCGTTGAACATTTTCACTGAGAGGACGGGACTGTAGCCATTGACAACGGTGATGCCCAACATACATCTTGCCATGGAAAGGAGTAAGAAGGATTGGATGAAGACAGTAGGAAAGCAGAGAGACGGAAGGGACAAATCATCTCCATTCGCTTATCTGAAATTCTCACCAATGAATTACATAAGTATCTCTATCTTTATTTTATGCTTTATTCATAAATCATCCATAACCATTTGCATCTGCCTGACTGAGATTTACAAGATGACCATAGCTTGCTTCATACCAACAATCTCCGTGGGATCGACCCTTACTCGCGTAAAGTTTATTACTTGGACGACCCATTGCACTTGTTGGTTAGTTGTGCAAATTTGTGATAAAGAGTTGAGATTGCAATTGAGCGTACCATGTTGATGGCGCCATTGATGATCACAATTTCGTGCACCAAGTTTTTGGCGCCCTTGCCGGGGATTGTTTGAGTTTGGACAACTGACGGTTCATCTTGTTGCTTAGCTTAGGTATTTTTCTTCAGAGTTCTTAAGAATGAATTCTAGTGTTTCAAGGTGATGCTCTTATCATCACCAAAGCTGATTGATTCTCATCAATTTAGCTCTTGAATGCAATGTCCTGCTGAAGCTTAGCTAGCCATGTCTAATTTCTTTAGACTGAAGCTTTAGACTAACATTGCATGATTCCTGGAATTCTCATTAAGAACTTTGATATCCTTATTTTCTTTTTCACTCAATTTTCAAAAAATCCAAAAAAAATTACAAAATCATAAAAACCAAAAATATTTTATGTTTCTTGTTTGAGTCTAGTGTCTCATTTTAAGTTTGGTGTCAATTGCATGTTTCTATTATTCTTGCATTTTTTCGAATTCAATCATGTGTCTTTATTGATTTTCAAGTTGTTCTTGATGATTTCCTTGCTCTGATCTTTAAATTCTCTTGTCTTGAGTATTTTGTTGTTTCTCACATGCATTCTCAATTTGTTAGTGTCAATAGTATACAAACTTCTAAGTTTGGTGTCTTGCATGCATTGTTTATTTGATTTTAGTTGCATTTTGATTTTTCCTCATCATTAAAAATTCAAAAAAAATTTTTTTAATTGTGTCTTTTCAAGTCAATAATACAGAGAATTGAAGATTCAGAACATACAGCAGAGGAATTACACAGAAAAAGCTGGGCGTTCAAAACGCCCAGTGAGGAAGGAAAACTGGCGTTTAAACGCTAGCCAGGGTGCCTGGCTGGGCGTTTAACGCCCAAAAGGGGTGAGTTTTGGGCGTTAAACGCCAAAATGTATACTATTCTAGGCGTTTAACGCTAGGATGGCACAAGAGGGAAGATTTTGTTTTTAATTCAAATTTTTTTCAAGTTTTCAAAATTTTCAAAATCAAATCTTTTTAAATTGTTTTTCAAATCATATCTTCTCAATCATATCTTTTTAAAACTATATCTTTTCAATCATATCTTTTTATCACAATTTTTTTAAAAATAGTTTTCAATCATATCTTTTTGATTTCTAATTTCAAAGTCTTTTTCAAAAATCACTTTATTTCTTTCCCAATCATATTTTTCAAAAATCATTCTTCAATTTTTCAAAATGTTTTTAAAATCTTTTTAATTTATTTTCGAAAATTTCTTCCCCTCTTCTCACATCCTTCTATTTATAGACTAACACTCCTCCTCAATGAACAATTCGAACTCTATCCCTCTTGATAAGTTTGAATTCTTCTACCTCCTCCTTCTATTTTTCTTTTCCTCTGACACCTCAAGGAATCTCTATACTGTGACATAGAGGATTCCATATTTTCTTGTTCTCTTCTCTTTCATATGAGCAGAAACAAAGACAAAAGCATTCTTGTTGAGGCTGACCCTGAACCAGAAAGGACCTTGAAGTGAAAGCTAAGATAAGCTGAAGCACAACTCTCTGTAGAGGACCTAACAGAAATCTTCAAAGAAGAAGACATAGCAGCCGAAAACAACAACAATGCCAACAATGCAAGGAAGGTGCTGGGTGACTTTACTGTACCTACTCCCGACTTCTATGGGAGAGGCATCTCTATCCCTGCCATTGGAGCAAACAACTTTGAGCTTAAGCCTCAATTAGTTTCTCTAATGCAACAGAATTGCAAGTTCCATGGACTTCCATTGGAAGATCTTCATCAGTTTTTAGCTGAGTTCTTGCAAATCTGTGACACTGTCAAGACTAATGGGGTTGACCCTGAGGTCTACAGACTTATGCTATTCCCTTTTGCTGTAAGAAACAGAGCTAGGATATGGTTGGACTCACAACCTAAAGAAAGCCTGAACTCTTGGGAAAAGCTAGTCAATGCCTTTTTGGCAAAGTTCTTTCCACCTCAATAATTGAGTAAGCTTAGAGTGGAAGTCCAAACCTTCAGACAGAAGGAAGGTGAATCCTTCTATGAAGCTTGGGAAAGATACAAACAATTAATCAGAAAGTGTCATTCTTACATGCTTTCTGAATGGAGCATCATAGGTATCTTCTATGATGGTCTGTCTGAACTGTGCAAAATGTCATTGGACAGCTCTGCTGGAGGATCTCTTTATCGGAAGAATACGCCTGCAGAAGCTCAAGAACTCATTAAAATGGTTGCAAATAACCAATTCATGTACACTTCTGAAAGGAATCCTGTGAACAATGGGACGAATCAGAAGAAAGGAGTTATTGAGATTGATACTCTGAATGTCATACTGGCTCAGAATAAAATATTGACTCAGCAAGTCAATATGATTTCTCAAAGTCTGTCTGGAATGTAAGCTGCATCAGGCAGTACTAACGACGCTTCATCTGAAGAAGAAGCTTATGATCCTGAGAACCCTTCAATGGAAGAGGTGAATTACATGGGAGAACCCTATGGAAACACCTATAATCCTTCATGGAGAAATCATCCAAATCTCTCATGGAAGGATCAACAGAGACCTCAACAAGGTTTCAACAACAATAATGGTGGAAGAAACAGGTTTAGCAATGGCAAGCCTTTTCCATCATCTTCTCAACAACAGACAGAGAATTCTAAGCAGAGCCACTCTGACTTAGCAACCATGGTCTCTGATCTAATCAAAACCACTTAAATTTTCATGACTGAAACAAGGTCCTCCATTAGAAACTTGGAGGCACAAGTGGGACAGCTGAGCAAGAAAATTATTGAACTCCCTCCTAGTACTCTTCCAAGCAATACAGAAGAGAATCCAAAAGGAGAATGCAAGGCCATTAACATGACCCACATGGCCGAACTTTGAGAGGAGGAAGAGGCAGTGATCGCCACTGAGGAAGACCTCAATGGACGTCCACTGGCCTCCAATGAGTTCCCTAATGAGGAACCATGGGAATCTGAGGCTCATAATGAGACCATAGAGATTCCATTGGATTTACTTCTGCCATTCATTAGCACTGATGAGTATTCTTCCTCTGAAGAGGATAAAGATGTCACTGAAGAGCAAGTTGCTAAATACCTTGGAGCAATCATGAAGCTAAATGACAAGTTATTTGGTAATGAGACTTGGGAGGATGAACCCCCTTTGCTCACCAAAGAACTAGATGACTTGACTAGGCAGAGATTACCTCAAAAGAGACAGGATCATGGGAAGTTTTCAATACCTTGTATCATAGGCACCATGACCTTTAAGAAGGCTCTGTGTGACTTAGGGTCAAGTATAAACCTTATTCCTCTCTCTGTAATGGAGAAGCTAGGGATCTTTGAGGTGCAAGCTGCAAGAATCTCACTAGAGATGGCAGACAATTCAAGAAAACAAGCTTATGGACTTGTAGAGGATGTTCTGGTAAAGGTTGAAGACCATTACATCCCTGCTGATTCCATAGTCCTAGAGACTGGGAAGTGCATAGGTGAATCCATCATCCTTGGCAGACTGTTCCTAGCCACAGTAAAGGCTGTGATTGATGTGGACAGAGGAGAATTGATCATTCAAGTGAATGAAGAATTCTTTGTGTTTAAGGCTCAAGGATATCCCTCTGTTACCATGGAGAGGAAGCATGAAGAGCTTCTCTCAAAACAGAGTCAAACAGAGCCCCCACAGTCAAACTCTAAGTTTGGTGGGAGGCCACAACCAACTTCTATGTTTGGTGTTGAACCCCCACATTCAAACTCTAAGTTTGGTGTTGGGAGGTTCCAACATTGCTCTGAGTATCTGTGAGGCTCCATGAGAGCCCACTGTCAAGCTACTGACATTAAAGAAGCGCTTGTTGGGAGGCAACCCAATGTTATATTAATCTATTTCCCTTTGTTATTTTATGTTTTCTGTAGGTTGATGATCATGTGAAGTAACAAAATTAATTGAAAAAGCAAAAACAGAATGAAAAATAGAAAGAAAAACAGCACACCCTGGAGGAAAACTTGCTGGCATTTAAACGCTAGTGAAGATAGCAAATGGGTGTTTAACGCCCAGTCTGGCACCATTCTGGGCGTTTAACGCCAGAAAGGGGCACCAGACTGGCGTTTAATGCCAGGAATGGGCAAGAAGCTGGTGTTAAACGCCAGAAATGGGCACCAGCCCGGCGTTTAACGCCAGGATTGGCAGAGGGAGCATTTTTGCTCACCACTTGGTGCAGGGATGCATTATCCTTGACACCTCAGGATCTGTGGACCCCACAGGATCTCCATCTACCCCACCACTCTCTCTCTCTTCTTCACCCATTCACCAATCACCTCAACACCTCCTCCCCAAAAACCCCTCACCTATCAAATCCCACCATTCTCTTCACCACTCACATCCATCCTTCATAAAACCCCACCTACCTCACCATTAAAATTCAAACCACTTTCCCTCCCAACCCACCCATAATGGCCGAACCATACACCCCCTCTCCACTCCTATATAAACCCATCTTCACTCCTTCATTTTCACACAACCTACACACTACTTCTCCCCCTTGGCCGAAAAACAAAGCCACCTCCATCTCCTCTATTTTCTTCTTCTTCTACTCTCTTCTTTCTTCTTTAGCTCGAGGACGAGCAAACCTTCTAAGTTTGGTGTGGTAAAAGCATTGCTTTTTGTTTTTCCATAACCATTTATGGCACCTAAGGCCGGAGAAACCTCTAGAAAAAGGAAAGGGAAGGCAAAAGCTTCCACCTCCGAGTCATAGGAGATGGAGAGATTTATCTCAAGGGTTCATCAAGACCACTTCTATGAAGTTGTATCCATGAAGAAGGTGATCCCCGAGGTCCCATTCAAACTAAAAAAGAGTGAATATCCGGAGACCCGACATGAGATTCAAAGGAGAGGTTGGGAAATTCTTACCAACCCCATTCAACAAGTCGGAATCTTAATGGTTCAAGAGTTCTATGCCAATGCATGGATCACCAAGAACCATGATCAAAGTGTGAACCCGGACCCAAAGAATTGGCTTACAATGGTTCGGGGGAAATGCTTAGATTTTAGTCCGAAAAATGTAAGGTTGGCATTCAACTTACCCATGATGCAAGGAGATGAACACCCTTACACTAGAAGGGTCAACTTTGATCAAAGGTTGGACCAAGTCCTCATAGACATTTGTGAAGAGGGCGCTCAATGGAAGAGAGATTCAAGAGGGAAGCTGGTTCAACTGAGAAGGCATGACCTCAAGCCCGTGGCTAGGGGATGGTTGGAGTTTATTCAACGCTCAATCATTCCCACTAGCAACCGGTCCGAAGTTACTATAGACCGGGCTATCATGATTCATAGCATCATGATTGGAGAAGAAGTAGAAGTTCATGAGGTTATAGCCCAAGAACTTTATAAGGTGGCGGACAAGTCCTCTACCTTGGCAAGGTTAGCCTTCCCTCATCTCATTTGTCACCTCTGTTATTCGGTTGTAGTTAACATAGAAAGAGACATCCTCATTGATGAGGACAAGTCCATCACTAAGAAAAGGATGGAGCAAACGAGAGATTCCTCATCATGAAATCCTTGAGATGCCTCAAGGGATGCACTTTTCTCCACAAAACTATTGGGAGCAAATCAACACCTCCCTAGGAGAATTGAGTTCCAACATGGGACAACTAAAGGCGGAGCACCAAGAACATTTCATCCTCCTCCATGAAATTAGAGAAGATCAAAGAATCATGAGAGAGGAGCAACAAAGGCAAGGAAGAGACATTGAGGAGCTCAAGCACTCCATAAGATCTTCAAGAGGAAGAACAAGTCGCCATCACTAAGGTGGACCTGTTCTTTAATTTTCTTGTTCTTTATTTTCCTGTTTTTCGAATTTTTATGCTTATGTTTATCTATGTTTGTGTCTTATTACATGATCATTAGTGTCTTAGTGTCTATGCCTTAAAGTTATGAATGTCCTATAAATCCATCACCTTTCTTAAATAAAAAATGTTCTTAATTGAAAAAGAGAAGAATTGCATGAATTTTAAATTTTATAACAGATTAATTATTTTGATGTGGTGGCAATACTTTGACTTCTGAATGTATGCTTGAATAGTGCATATGTCTTTTGAGTTTGTTGTTCATGAATGTTGGCTCTTGAAAGAATGGTGAAAAAGGAGACATGTTACTGAGTATCTGAAAAATCATAAAAATGATTCTTGAAGCAAGAAAAAGCAGTGAATACAAAAAAAAAACGAAAAAAAAGGGAAAAAGAAAAAGAAAAAAATATAATAAAATCATGATCCAAGGCAAAAAGAGTGTTCTTAAGAACCCTGGACACCTCTAATTGGGGACTCTAGCAAAGCTGAGTCACAATCTGAAAAGGTTCACCCAATTATTTGTCAGTGGCATGTATGTATCCGGTGGTAATACTGGAAGACAGAATGCTTTGGGCCACAACCAAGACTCATAAAGTAGCTGTGTTCAAGAATCATCATACTTAACTAGGAGAATCAATAACATTATCTGGATTCTGAGTTCCTATAGAAGCCAATCATTCTGAATTTCAAAGGATAGAGTGAGATGCCAAAACTGTTCAGAGGCAAAAAGCTAAAAGCCCCGCTCATCTAATTAATACTGATCTTCATAGATGATTTTGGAATTCATTGCATATTCTCTTCTTTTTATCTTATTTGATTTTCAGTTGCTTGGGGACAAGCAACAATTTAAGTTTGGTGTTGTGATGAGCGGATAATTTATACGCTTTTTGGCATTGTTTTTAGTATGTTTTTAGTATGTTTTAGTTAGTTTTTATTATATTTTTATTAGTTTTTAGTTAAAATTCCCTTTTCTGGACTTTACTATGAGTTTGTGTGTTTTTCTGTGATTTCAGGTATTTTCTGGCTGAAATTGAGGGACCTGAGCAAAAATCTGATTCAGAGGCTGAAAAGTACTGCAGATGCTGTTGGATTCTGACCTCCCTGCACTCGAAGTAGCTTTTCTGGAGCTACAGAAGCCCAATTGGCGCGCTCTCAATTGCGTTAGAAAGTAGACATCCTGGGCTTTCCAGCAATGTATAATAGTTCATACTTTACTCGAGATTTGATGGCCCAAACAGGCGTTCCAAGCCAGCTCAAGAATTCTGGCGTTTAACGCTGGAACTAGCACAAGAATGGGAGTTAAACGCCCAAACTGGCACAAAAGATGGCGTTTAACTCCAAGAAAAGTCTCTACACATGAAAGCTTCAATGCTCAGCCCATGCACACACCAAGTGGGCCCGAAAGTGGATTTTTATGTAATTTATTCATCTTTGTAAACCCTAGGCTACTAGTTCTCTACAAATAGGATCTTTTGCTATTGTATTTGACATTTTTAGATCATTTTAGATCTTTTGATCATCTTTGGACGTCTAGTTCTTAGATTATGGGGGCTGGCTTCATGGCCATGCCTAGACCTTGTTCTTATGTATTTTCAACGGTGGAGTTTCTACACACCATAGATTATGGTGTGGAGCTCTGCTGTACCTCGAGTATTAATGCAATTACTATTGTTTTTCTATTCAATTCGGCTTATTCTTGTTCTAAGATATCACTTGTTCCTCAACTTGATGAATGTGATGATCCGTGACGCTCATCATCATTCTCACCTATGAATGCGTGCCTGACAACCACCTCCGTTCTACCTTAGTTTGAGTGGATATCTCTTAGATTCCTTAATAAGAATCTTCGTGGTATAAGCTAGAATTGGTGGCGGCATTCAAGAGAATCCGGAAGGTCTAAACCTTGTCTGTGGTATTATGAGTAGGATTCAAGGATTGAATGACTGTGACGAGCTTCAAACTCGCGATTGTAGGGCATTAGTGACAGACGCAAAAGAATCACTGGATTCTATTCCGACATGATCAAGAACCGACAGCTGAATAGCCGTGTTGTGACAGAGCGCGTTGAATATTTTCATTGAGAGAACGGGACTGTAGCCATTGACAACGGTGATGCCCAACATACAGCTTGCCATGGAAAGGAGTAAGAAGGATTGGATGAAGACAGTAGGAAAGTAGAGAGACGGAAGGGACAAAGCATCTCCATTCGCTTATCTGAAATTCTCACCAATGAATTACATAAGTATCTCTATCTTTATTTTATGCTTTATTCATAAATCATCCATAACCATTTGCATCTGCCTCACTGAGATTTACAAGATGACCATAGCTTGCTTCATACCAACAATCTCCGTGGGATCGACCCTTACTCGCGTAAGGTTTATTACTTGGACGACCCAGTGCACTTGCTGGTTAGTTGTGCGAAGTTGTGATAAAGAGTTGAGATTGCAATTGAGCGTACCATGTTGATGGCGCCATTGATGATCACAATTTCGTGCATCAAGTTTTTGGCGCCGTTGCCGGGGATTGTTTGAGTTTGGACAACTGACAGTTCATCTTGTTGCTTAGCTTAGGTATTTTTCTTCAGAGTTCTTAAGAATGAATTCTAGTGTTTCAAGGTGATTCTCTTATCATCACCAAAGCTGATTGATTCTCATCAATTTAGCTCATGAATGCAATGTCCTGCTGAAGCTTAGCTAGCCATGTCTAATTTCTTTAGACTGAAGCTTTAGACTAACATTGCATGATTCCTGGAATTCTCATTAAGAACTTTGATATCCTTATTTTCTTTTTCACTCAAATTTCAAAAAATCCAAAAAAATTTACAAAATCATAAAAATAAAAAATATTTTATGTTTCTTGTTTGAGTCTAGTGTCTCATTTTATGTTTGGTGTCAATTGCATGTTTCTATTATTCTTGCATTTTTTCGAATTCAATCATGTGTCTTCATTGATCTTCAAGTTGTTCTTGATGATTTCCTTTCTCTGATCTTTAAATTCTCTTATCTTGAGTATTTTGTTGTTTCTCAATTGCTTTCTCAATTTATTAGTGTCAATAGTATACAAACTTCTAAGTTTGGTGTCTTGCATGCATTGTTTATTTGATTTTACTTGCATTTTGATTATTCCTCATCATTAAAAATTCAAAAAAAAATTTTTTAATTGTGTCTTTTCAAGTCAATAATACAGAGAATTGAAGATTCAGAACATACAGCAGAGGAATTACACAGAAAAAGCTGGGCGTTCAAAACGCCCAGTGAGGAAGGAAAACTGGCGTTTAAACGCCAGCCAGGGTGCCTGGCTGGGCGTTTAACGCCCAAAAGGGGTGAGTTTTGGGCGTTTAACGCCAGGATGGCACAAGAGGGAAGATTTTGTTTTTAATTCAAATTTTTTTCAAGTTTTCAAAATTTTCAAAATCAAATCTTTTTAAATTGTTTTTCAAATCATATCTTCTCAATCATATCTTTTTAAAACTATATCTTTTCAATCCTATCTTTTTATCACAATTTTTTTTAAAATAGTTTTCAATCATATCTTTTTTATTTCTAATTTCAAAGTCTTTTTCAAAAATCACTTTATTTCTTTCCCAATCATATTTTTCGAAAATTATTCTTCAATTTTTCAAAATATTTTTAAAATCTTTTTAATTTATTTTCGAAAATTTCTTCCCCTCTTCTCACATCCTTCTATTTATGGACTAACACTCCTCCTCAATGAACAATTCGAACTCTATCCCTCTTGATAAGTTCGAATTCTTCTACCTCCTCCTTCTATTTTTCTTTTCCTCTGACACCTCAAGGAATCTCTATACTGTGACATAGAGGATTCCATATTTTCTTGTTCTCTTCTCTTTCATATGAGTAGGAACGAAGAAAAAAGCATTCTTGTTAAGGGTGACCCTGAACCTGAAAGGACCTTGAAGCGAAAGCAAAGAGAAGCTAAAGCAGAACTCTCTGTAGAGGACCTAACAGAAATCTTCAAAGAAGAAGACATGGCAGCCAAAAATAACAACAATGCCAACAATGCAAGGAAGGTGCTGGGTGACTTTACTGCACCTACTCCCGACTTCTATGGGAGAAGCATCTCTATCCCTGCCATTGGAGCAAACAACTTTGAGCTTAAGCCTCAATTAGTTTCTCTAATGCAACAGAATTGCAAGTTCCATGGACTTCCATTGGAAGATCCTCATCAGTTTTTAGTTGAGTTCTTGCAAATCTGTGACACTGTCAAGACTAATGGGGTTGAACCTGAGGTCTACAGAATTATGCTATTCCCTTTTGCTGTAAGAAACAGAGCTAGGATATGGTTGGACTCACAACCTAAAGAAAGCCTGAACTCTTGGGAAAAGCTAGTCAATGCCTTCTTGTCAAAGTTCTTTCCACCTCAAAAATTGAGTAAGCTTAGAGTGGAAGTCCAAACCTTCAGACAGAAGGAAGGTGAATCCCTCTATGAAGCTTGGGAAAGATACAAACAATTGATCAGAAAGTGTTCTTCTGACATGCTTTCTGAATGGAGCATCATAGGTATCTTCTATGATGGTCTGTCTGAACTGTCCAAAATGTCATTGGACAGCTCTACTGGAGGATCTCTTCATCTGAAGAAGACGCCTGCAGAAGCTCAAAAACTCATTGAAATGGTTGCAAATAACCAATTCATGTACACTTCTGAAAGGAATCCTGTGAACAATGGGACGAATCAGAAGAAAGGAGTTCTTGAGATTGATACTCTGAATGCCATATTGGCTCAGAACAAAATATTGACTCAGCAAGTCAATATGATTTCTCAAAGTCTGTCTGGAATGCAAGCTGCACCAGGCAGTACTAAGGATGCTTTATCTGAAGAAGAAGATTATGATCCTGAGAACCCTTCAATGGAAGAGGTGAATTACATGGGAGAACCCTATGGAAACACCTATAATCCTTCATGGAGAAATCATCCAAATCTCTCATGGAAAGATCAACAGAGACCTCAACAAGGTTTCAACAACAATAATGGTGGAAGAAACAGGTTTAGCAACGGCAAGCCTTTTCCATCATCTTCTCAGTAACAGACAGAGAATTCTAAGCAGAGCCACTCTGACTTAGCAACCATGGTCTCTGATCTAATCAAAACCACTCAAAGTTTCATGACTGAAACAAGGTCCTCCATTAGAAACTTGGAGGCACGAGTGGGACAGCTGAGCAAGAAAATTACTGAACTCCCTCCTAGTACTCTTTCAAGCAATACAGAAGAGAATCCAAAAGGAGAATGCAAGGCCATTAACATGACCCACATAGCCGAACTAGAGAGGAGGAAGAGGCAGTGATCGCCACTGAGGAAGACCTCAATGGACGTCCACTGGCCTCCAATGAGTTCCCTAATGAGGAACCATGGGAATCTGAGGCTCATAATGAGACCATAGAGATTCCATTGGATTTACTTCTGCCATTCATGAGCTCTAATGAGTATTCTTCCTCTGAAGAGGATAAAGATGTCACTGAAGAGCAAGTTGCTAAATACCATGGAGCAATCATGAAGCTAAATGATAAGTTATTTGGTAATGAGACTTGGGAGGATGAACCCCCTTCGCTCACCAAAGAACTAGATGACTTGACTAGGCAGAGATTACCTCAAAAGAGACAAGATCATGGGAAGTTTTCAATACCTTGTATCATAGGCACCATGACCTTTAAGAAGGCTCGGTGTGACTTAGGGTCAAGTATAAACCTCATGCCTCTCTCTGTAATGGAGAAGCTAGGGATCTTTGAGGTGCAAGCTGCAAGAATCTCACTAGAGATGGCAGACAATTCAAGAAAACAAGCTTATGGACTTGTAGAGGATGTTCTGGTAAAGGTTGAAGACCATTACATCCCTGCTGATTTCATAGTCCTAGAGACTGGAAAGTGCATGGATGA